>NW_012136636.1:5202128-5210551 GCF_000956105.1 Propithecus coquereli | reverse complement strand
TGTTCCTCCAATTTTTGGTTTTGATCATGACATAGTTTTCATGTCAAATTGCCATAAGCCATCAAAATAAGTAACATGTACTTCATAAATAACATATATTTCAGTATTTTCAGAATCTTTCTTGCCACAATCTATAATGATCTTATGAATCATAGAAGGCACAATCCCTTGAGCCATTGGACTGTTACAATCAACAACTTCAGAAGCATTCTGTGTCTCTAACTCATAAATATCATTCAAATATCTGGGAATATTATATTTTGACTCTCACCTTTATTTGCCAGACCACAAAATAAATAGCCATTTTTACCTTTTAGAGAAAAATCTATATTTAAGCTAAATACAATGAGATAAACAAGAAAATAGAAAAGGGGGGCTAGGTTTTCCTTTTTTTCTTTCATAACCAACAGCTTGCTTATAACTCATATAACTTATTATTGTATCTTGTATCTTTAACTCTTCCTCAAATACAAATATTCTGGTACCATCACAAATCAATCCATAGGCAGCACAGCTTGGATGTCTTCTCTAACGGTTATTGGAAACCACTGACTTATAACAGCATTATGTAGTCTTTAATGCTATAATCAAGTCACTTGTAAGAATTTCTTTGAAAAACCACCAACTACCTATGGTAGTTTCAAAGATATTTAGGGGCATGAGGAAAACTGATTCAAATATGAAAATTTCTAAATGTGTGATGAGAAAAAAGTATCTTTATATATGAAATGATGAAAGGGATCAGTAAAAATAAATTATCTCAAATATATTTCATAGAAAAATATCCATAGCAAATTGTAAGAAGATTTTCAGCAATTATCTTATAAATATAATCAGTTAGGAGGCATTCTAAATTTTAGTTTAAAATTGTCTCAAAATTAATAATTTTTAGTAATAGACAATATCCCAAAATTTAGATAATTTTGAGTTTTTTAATAGATCATTTCAAAGATGAGACTGTTCTATATATGAACAAGAGATAAAACACTTCTGAATTCTCGGAACACTAAGTTTCATGATTCATAAAGTTTCTATTTTCTACTGAATTGTAAGAATTTACTTTAGCTTCTTTCAGAAAAGTACCGGGTCCTGGATTTATTGCCAGGTATGTGTTTTTTACCTTTTCGATTTCACTCTGATTTTAAGTCATTTACTTCTTTGATTTACCCAATAACATACATTGGTTACTATGGATACAATGGATATACTAATGCCATTTGTATATGTCAAGCTTATTGACAAGTGAGATGTGGTTTACAAAACTTTAGACACTGTTTAGTGTTTATTGAGCCCACATACGTGGTGTGAAATCTATTTATAAATCTATGAGTTATTCATGTTTACAATTTTATAAGCATAAGAATGATCTGGAAACATTTTTAGTTGTAATATATTCTTACTTTCTAGAGCATAATTTCTTTTCTTTTGATATAAATGTTTCCTCTTTAATTTAAAATTGCTCTTTATCATCATCCCCTCACTCACATTAGTTTCCAGCATCAGTGTACAACGATGATCAGTGGTCCCCAAAACCCCCAAAGGAAAGAAGAGAACAGTGCATTTCTGTTAAATTCTCCTATGTGAAGAATTTATCCAATGAAAGACACTGCTAGAGACAACTGTTTATATGAGATAAGGTTAGAGAAAGTACTTAAACATTGAATATTTAAAGTGTGGAGAACAAATTTATTGAGTATTATTTTATTGTGCAGAATATGTTCTATATTAGTAAGTATTTCCAGTGCACTTGAAATAAATGTGCATTCTGTTGTTTTTAGGTAGAGTCTTATGTATGTTAATTAGGCCAGTATGGTTGATAGAGGTATTAAAGTCCTCTATATGTCTATTATTAATATTTATCTATTCTATTGATTATTGAGGGAAAGGTGTTGAAATCTTCAAATATAATCATGGAATTTTATATTTCTCCTTGTAGTGCTATTAGTTTTAACTTTTGTATTTAGAATTTCTATTTTCAGTACATAAACATTTAGAATTGTTATATACTTCTAATGAATCGATCACTATATAATTATGAGATGATCCTCATTATCCCTAGTAATATTTCTTGATAAAAAAAATCAACTTTTGTTTCTCATATTGATATAGCCACTCAGCTTTCTTTTGATTAACGTTAGCATGTGTCTTAGTCAGGTCAGGTTGCTATAACACAATACTGGGTGGCTTAAAAACAAACATTTATCTCTTGCAGTTCTGGAAACTAGAAAATTCAAGATCAAGGCACTGGCAGATTTGGTGTCTGGTGAGAGCACTCTTCTTGGTTTCCAGAGAGTCATCTTCTTACAACCTCACGTGGCAGAGAAAAGGGAATCTCCTGCCTTTTCCTTTCTTTATAAGGGCATTAATCCCATCACTGGGGCCCCATCTTCATTAACTAATGTAACCCTAATTGCCTCCCAAAGGCTCCCACCTCCAGATACCATCACACTGGGAATGAGGGTTTTAACATATGAAATTCTGGGGAGTGGGGGAAACACAAACATTCAGTACATAATAGCATGATATCTTATTTTATCTTCTAATTTTTAAAATGATTTGAGTGTTTATATTTAAAGTGTGTTTCTTGTAAGAAGCATGTAATTGGGTCTTGCTTTTTTATTTAATCTTATAATCTCTGCCTTTTAATTAGGATGTTTAGACCATTTACATTCATCTTGTGTATACATAATGTATAAAAATTTTACAACAGTCTACTTTCATATAGTCTATATGTGGGCCATAGTCACAGAGCACAGGAAGAGGGCTGTGACATAAAGACTTACTACATCTCATTTATTCATCCAATTAGGAAGTATAAAGAAAGTAATTTAATTCAACGCAAATCTTCTTATGGAAAATTCTATCTGTATAATATGCCTCATTGTTACACAAATGGATCTTTATTAGAAAAATATGCAAATCATAAGAAGCTAATTGATCTTCTCTATTTACTCACACTAGACCATTTGTATAACAATGTTAAAGCCACAGAGATGTCTCAATAATATCTTTAAGTCACCAGTCACTACTGGGAGAGATTAGTATGACCGGTGGTTAATGTACAAATGCCAGAAAATTAATAGGAGTTGACTAATTCTCAAATGAGAAACATTTGTTTATTTGGTTTAGTTAATTCCCTTGATATGGAAATGTCACCCTTCTCTCTGAAAAGTTAAGTCAGTCATTGGTTAGAGCCACAGTTTCATGTTCACTTCATGTTCTACAGTGGCAGAGGCATTTCAACTGTGTAAATCAAACACTTGATAATATTAAATGGTGCAAATGTGTACATTTAAATAAATATTCTACGCTTTGATTAAAATCAAATAATGTCTGTCATTAAGAGAAGTGCTTCAAGAAGAGAATTGCTAAGAATGTTAAGAATAAAGTGTTAAAAATTCAGTATTTCTCCAATAAAGAAAATGTTATGAAAACAATTGTTCTTGAAACATACTATTACTTTATAGTCACGTTTTTAATCTTAATACATACATATACTCAAGCTATAGCATTTAAGGTGTACAAAATTGATTGCTATTTACTTTAATTTTAATATTGATTAAATATTTGTATAGCCTAATAAGACACATTTGGCTAAATTTACATATACAAATGATAAAAACATACTGATGATCTAAGTTAAAATTTCTCCAGTTAACTAAGCAGGCATAAGCTAAAGGCAAAGCATGAGCTCAACAAATGCAAAATACAGCTCTCACCAACAGAGGTGCTGGAGGGAAAACCCAGCCATGCTCTTTGTCAACACTACTTGTAAAGTTCATGTTCAAAGCTCAAGGATTTATACAACCACAAAGAAAGCATTCTAATCAAACTGAGGCAGTGCACTTACTTTGACTTAAGTGTTCAGGAAAAATTCATTTTGCACCCAATCTAACAGTTTGCATATTTTCATCAAAAAAATAATAAAACATATTATTTATAACTACTCTAGTATAAAAATACTATTTTTAACATAAACTATATATTAGCTATTCTATGTATTTTAAATGAATAACTGTAACACCCATACGTATTAATCCTGCACAAACAAATCCCCCACTGTTTTGCTTTTGTACATGAATTGTGGGGACACAGCTACCCCGTGGAACTAAATTAGTGTAAGGGTATGTGTTATAAAAAATAGAGATCTGTGTCCTTGAAATCATTGTAGCTCTTGGTTTTAAATGTCTATTATGCAATTATTGTTCTGCATGTTCAGTCCTGATTTGAAAAGGCGGTAGTACCAAACATTCCCGATAGATTTGTATGTTATCTGTAGCACAGGGTTTCTAATGACTCTTTGCATCTTTAAAGTTGTAATGGAGCTTGAGTAAGTTACACAATATTTATATTTCAGAAGTACATAAGCTTATACGATTTTGAGGTGAATACTGTAAAACTAAAACATTTAGAGCATTTATAAAAATCTTCCAAGTATTTAAAGGACTATTTCAAAACTTGTGTCTTGTTAAGATGCTTCTTTCTTTTGGCAATAGGAGGACATATGCTTTAATTTTGAATTTTAACTTATGAAGAATTCAATTCCATATCTATCCCACAAAACTTTTCATAATTCGTGAAAATGCAGAATTATAGCTCCAAAAAGATTCATAAAGGTATTTATTTTATTAATGAAAAGACTGAAGGTCACATAAGTCCAATGAATTGGCCAAAAATATATTGGTCTGGTAAGAATCAAGAAAATCCATTACTCATTTTGTATCTTCCCATGATATTTAGAAAATCATAAAAACTCAAAAGCAGGATTTCTGTGCTTCTTTTTAAAAATTTCTTAAGCTCTGTACTAACTGAAAATAAACTAAACTGAAAATAAACTAAAAATTTTAAAATGAATCAAATCAGGTGGCCAATAAAATTAGTATAACCAGTATTATCCAATGAAAGACACTGCTAGAGACAACTGTTTATATGAGATAAGGTTAGAGAAAGTACTTAAACATTGAATATTTAAAGTGTGGAGAACATTTACTATATAAGAGAGAATAGTGGACAACAAGCAGTTACTAGAATCATAATCTGCTGCGTTTCCAAAATTTGTGTGTTCGAAACAGTGCTACAGAAATTTCTTAAGCTCAGGCAGCTACTTAGTTCATGTACATTTGTTGAGGTATGAGGAATTTAAATTTTCCTTGGCATATCCAACTCATAACAATTATGATTAGAAGCATTAGCTGCCAAAATAAAAATAAAATGGCATTAGCATTTAGTCCATACATGGGGTTCTGATTCGTTTTCCATTGAATTCCCCTTCATAGCTCTATGTTCAGTTTTTTCACTGTTTGCTATATTATGAAATTTTAATAGTTTCTTAGACAGAGAAACTTGAACACCTTTGGGAATAATGTTATCACTGCCTTGTCTGTGAGCATGCATTCCGAATCTTTTCACATGTACTGCTGCCGAAGAATCTAACAATGCAACTTAGTACAGCATGTCCACGTTTAACTGCAAAAACTATCCCTCAACTGTATTCCATTTGACCAGAAATGCTGGTAGTAGCTTTAATATGCAGAATTTGTGATAAAGCTAGTGGTTTCTCAGTACAAAGATCTCTGCTCTACTTGACTGCTCAATGTTTTTTCAGTTGTTTGGAGCTCTCTCTTCCACTCCAAAAACACGACTAAATACAACTACAACAGCCAAATGTCAGCTTTTGTTCATAGTCTTGATGTGTTTAGGTTTTTTAAAAATAAATTTCCAAAAAATCTGACACTAGGGTAGTCCAGCTTACTGTATCCAGATTCAGGTAAGAAAATGAACTGGTACGTTGTCATTCACAATCATGAGGAAAGGTCTCAAAATTTTCCACTGTATGTGGAATCCATACACCAAAAATATACAACTTCTTTCCTCCGAAAGGGCTATGTAAACTTAATGGAAGTGGCACTGTTCCTCCAATTTTTGGTTTTGATCATGACATAGTTTTCATGTCAAATTGCCATAAGCCATCAAAATAAGTAACATGTACTTCATAAATAACATATATTTCAGTATTTTCAGAATCTTTCTTGCCACAATCTATAATGATCTTATGAATCATAGAAGGCACAATCCCTTGAGCCATTGGACTGTTACAATCAACAACTTCAGAAGCATTCTGTGTCTCTAACTCATAAATATCATTCAAATATCTGGGAATATTATATTTTGACTCTCACCTTTATTTGCCAGACCACAAAATAAATAGCCATTTTTACCTTTTAGAGAAAAATCTATATTTAAGCTAAATACAATGAGATAAACAAGAAAATAGAAAAGGGGGGCTAGGTTTTCCTTTTTTTCTTTCATAACCAACAGCTTGCTTATAACTCATATAACTTATTATTGTATCTTGTATCTTTAACTCTTCCTCAAATACAAATATTCTGGTACCATCACAAATAAATCCATAGGCAGCACAGCTTGGATGTCTTCTCTAACGGTTATTGGAAACCACTGACTTATAACAGCATTATGTAGTCTTTAATGCTATAATCAAGTCACTTGTAAGAATTTCTTTGAAAAACCACCAACTACCTATGGTAGTTTCAAAGATATTTAGGGGCATGAGGAAAACTGATTCAAATATGAAAATTTCTAAATGTGTGATGAGAAAAAAGTATCTTTATATATGAAATGATGAAAGGGATCAGTAAAAATAAATTATCTCAAATATATTTCATAGAAAAATATCCATAGCAAATTGTAAGAAGATTTTCAGCAATTATCTTATAAATATAATCAGTTAGGAGGCATTCTAAATTTTAGTTTAAAATTGTCTCAAAATTAATAATTTTTAGTAATAGACAATATCCCAAAATTTAGATAATTTTGAGTTTTTTAATAGATCATTTCAAAGATGAGACTGTTCTATATATGAACAAGAGATAAAACACTTCTGAATTCTCGGAACACTAAGTTTCATGATTCATAAAGTTTCTATTTTCTACTGAATTGTAAGAATTTACTTTAGCTTCTTTCAGAAAAGTACCGGGTCCTGGATTTATTGCCAGGTATGTGTTTTTTACCTTTTCGATTTCACTCTGATTTTAAGTCATTTACTTCTTTGATTTACCCAATAACATACATTGGTTACTATGGATACAATGGATATACTAATGCCATTTGTATATGTCAAGCTTATTGACAAGTGAGATGTGGTTTACAAAACTTTAGACACTGTTTAGTGTTTATTGAGCCCACATACGTGGTGTGAAATCTATTTATAAATCTATGAGTTATTCATGTTTACAATTTTATAAGCATAAGAATGATCTGGAAACATTTTTAGTTGTAATATATTCTTACTTTCTAGAGCATAATTTCTTTTCTTTTGATATAAATGTTTCCTCTTTAATTTAAAATTGCTCTTTATCATCATCCCCTCACTCACATTAGTTTCCAGCATCAGTGTACAATGATGATCAGTGGTCCCCAAAACCCCCAAAGGAAAGAAGAGAACAGTGCATTTCTGTTAAATTCTCCTATGTGAAGAATATAATTTAGCAATGTCACAAAATAGGGAGTATAGTCGCATAAAAACTATTTCAGCTACATCAAAGCATCTAAGACTGAGCAACTTTTCATTTTATCAAACAAATGTCATATTGGTTTTCTAGTGTGAATGTCAAGCTTGTACAACTATGACACACCAATGGTATAGCTATCACATGAGCCCTGAAGTTAGGATATGTCTCATAAAGCAGCACTGGCTCCTTTTCCTTCTGGAATCCTTCTTGTGTTCTACATACTACTATCATGGATCTTATTACCTTAGGCTTAGTCCTATCTAGGCTTTATGGCTGCATTGACTCTGATTCCAGTTTAATTACTCCCTCGGTTACCCCTATCTTTTCATATAAGTAGACTTTTTACACCCGGACCTAAAATGAATTCATTTCCCAAACCTAAGTCTCTGAGCCCTGTCTTCATTTGTAGTAAAACTTCCTCCCTAGATCAAGGCTGTCATGTTGAAACTGATTCTATCTCCAGCTTCATTCTGTCTGCTTAAGCTATGACTCTATGTTTCATTTCTTCTCTGACACCGGCACTTTAGTTGTGATTATATTGCTAATCTACACTAGACCGCATGGTGCTTTTCCATTTCTCATTATTGCTATCTACATATTTTTACAGACATGATTAGATGACCAGGATAAGTGATCATACAAGTATATTACAATTCCAGCAATTCTTGAGAATTGATATATGTGTATTGACTTTATTATTGCAATAAACATTTTCAACCAGCTGAATCTGACATATTTAATGATTTATGTAGCTATTATTACGCTTTATACTAATTATTCCAGAAAGATAAGTCATTCTTTTGTACTGCTATAACTATTATTATTTTCTAATAGCCAAATCAGTTTTATTTTTATACAATCTTAAAGCATTTATAAATGGGTTCAATAGAATAT
>NW_012136636.1:5200147-5200633 GCF_000956105.1 Propithecus coquereli | reverse complement strand
GAGATACTCTGAAGTGGGGATAAAGTAAAAAGATATCTTGAAAGGACATAAGAAAGATGAACAGAGAATGGAGATCCCCCAAACCAGTTTTTCTGATTCTATAATTTGCCTGTTTTTTGTCAATCAAGAGAATAGGGCACAGAGATGCTTCTCATAGAAGTACTTCATACCCACGTGTGTCTTTGGAGAACCATCTCCTGCCTGAGGACTAAGGCACCAGAGGCTGGGTTACCAACAAGGTTAGGCCTCTCTCCATTGTGCAATATCATATTGAATGGGGAAAAATTGAAACCATTCCCACTTAGAACCAGAACCAGACAAGGCTGCCCTCTAACGCCACTTCTATTCAACATAGTGCTCGAAATCCTCGCCACAGCAATTAGACAAGAGAGGGGTATTAAGGGTGTCCAAATGGGGACGGATGAGATCAAACTCTCGCTCTTTGCTGATATATTTCATAGAAAAATATCCATAGCAAATTGTAAG
>NW_012136636.1:5198937-5200097 GCF_000956105.1 Propithecus coquereli | reverse complement strand
AGATTAAAAGTATTTAATAGAATATATTATTTATAATAGCTGTTATCTTATATTTAAAATTACCTCCTCTAGATGTTATTTATAAATGGGTTCAATAGAATATGTTATTTATAATAGCTGCTATCTTATATTTAAAATTACCTCCTCTAGATGTTAAAAGGCAAAAGTTTTAAATATTTACTCTTCAATATCTTGGGTTCTCCTGTCCCTAACATACCTCTACCATAATCTTAGAGTCTTAGATGATCATAGAAGCTCATCTGTAAGAATGTATCCAATATTTTCTCAAGTCCCCCAAACACATAATAGACAGGCATTTAAACTATTGTTCCTGGTCTCTGTAGTCATGTCAGGTATCCTAGAAACTGTGGAAGCAGAGAGGGTAGGAATAGCATGCTGGAAATGACAGCATAATTGCTATGTAGCATGGATGGGAATCAAAGGCTCCACATAGAGGGGAGGTAATACTAAGGACTGGTTCTGAAACTAAGTATTCAAGGAGTTAGGGCTTGGATGAATGGGGTAGGTGGATCATTTCAGGAAGGCAGAAGAAAAAGGAAGAGGAAAGGGAAGCCATAGGACTGTTTTGGTCAGTTGTTAACCTTTTTGATTATGCCTATCCCTTTTTTTAATGGAGCCATGAAAATAATTAAGCAGGTTCCCTGTCAGGCCAGTGCTTAAGTATGATATAGTCTTTAGTAAAAACATCATTGTTCTTGGCCAGGTGCGGTGGCTCATGCCTGTAATCCTAGCACTCTGGGAGGCTGAGGTGGGAGGATCACTTAAGGTCAGGAGTTCGAGACTAGACTAGCCTAAGCAAGAGTGAGACTCTGTCTCTACTAAAAATTGGAAAAAAAAATAGCTGGGCAACTAATAATAGAAACAAAAAATTAGCTGGGCATGGTGGTGCACACCTGTAGTCCCAGCTACTTGGGAGGCTGAGGCAGGAGGATTGTTTCAGCCCAGGAGTTTGAGGTTGCTGTGAGCGAGGCTGACACCATGGCACTTAAGTGAGACTCTGTCTCAAAAAAAACAAAATTTAAAATGTAAAAAATACAAAGAATGTCATCATCCTTCTAACAAAAGATTTTCACTTTCATATTAGCTGAAATTTCTTAACAACAAATTCTTTCTCTATAGAAGTAAAAAGAAAATATTTA
>NW_012136636.1:5189516-5196497 GCF_000956105.1 Propithecus coquereli | reverse complement strand
AAATAAATAAAAAGTGAATGCCAGTTTGCACTGAGACTCCACCTGTTTCAATATTGAAATCTTCGTAATCAATCTCTTTCCTTTGTTTCAAATCAATTGCCTAAATGCCATCACCTCTGGGCATTTAAAAAATTTCTTTGTACCAGAATACATTTGCTAGACAAAATGAATCATCATTTCAAATAAATCTCTAGAGGCCAAAGTGGTTCATTTTAGCCATTAGATTTTCATGTGGTTCTTATCCACATGTTGTTCTCATCCCTGTATTTTAAAAAAGTGCTAAGAATAAAACCAAAACTATCACTGGTCTCTGAAAACACAATGTTCAAAACTTGAATTTTTAACAATGGCTTTTTTATCCTTCTAACAATATCAAGTACAATTGCTGTATGACATTATTACTTAACACCTTTAAATTTGGTTCCATCATAGAATACATTTTAAAATCTTTACAATGTGTATATTACACATACATTTATATATCATGTATATACAGGTATATAATGTACATTTAATTCAAACAGAACTGGCTTATGAGCAGCATTCTTTAATATCTATTTATTTTTCTCCTCTTTTGGAAAGAATACAAGACTGCCAACAAGGAGGAATATGAAGTACAGCCGTCCCCCATTATACAAGGGGGATTGGTTCCAGGACCCCCAAATCTACCGAAGTCCATGTGTACCCAAATCCCAGTTGGCCCTGTAGAACCTACACGTATGAAAAGTCCGCCCCCTGGCATATGTGAGTTTCCTATCCCATGAATACTGTATTTTTGATCCATGTTTTGTTGAAAAATTCTGCATATAAGTGGACTCTCACAGTTCAAACCCCTGTTGGTCAAGGGTCAGCTGTAGAGAGAAATGAATAGGTTTGAAATAAAGACAAAAGACAGAGAGAGGAAGAATCTTAAGATGAGAGAAGTAATTGGTACACAACAATGCGTCTTGTAGTCTTACAAAATGGTCTCTATAATACAATAAATGATTGATTAATAATATAGTGACCATGAACAGCCACTAAATTTGGACCTCACAGTTGTTTCAGAGATTATAAACAGTAAAAGTGAATATAAACATTATCCATTTCAGAATTTGCATCTTTCATGAGACAAATGTGTACTATTTTCTTTGGTAATGGCCCACTTTCTGTTCTTGATGTTTTGTTTTATAAAAAATATTTTGTATGGGCACTTTATTTGTAGACACACATAACCAGGTTGCCTAAGGAGCAGTGGTTCAAGAATGATTGTAGCTAATTGTACCCACGATGTATACTTGTATAGAAGATGTTTAGCACTTCAAGACAGAAGCAACCAAAATAATTGACATGTGTACATTACTGTATAGCTTTAATATAACTTCTATATAAAATAGTTCTTATAATCTTAAAATTCTTGAAAAGCAATGATGTTATTACTTTCATTTAATGTTTGAAGTTACCGAACTTAGAGCTCTTGAGCAATTCACCTTATTAGCCAAGGAAAAGATTTAGGAATCAAACTCAGATTACATGATTTCGAATTTTATAGTCTTTTCATTTACCTATCCTGACTTTGAGGAAGCAAATTATACTTTTATTCTGAATGTGTCATTTATATTTTTAGTTTACATTGAGAAGTTTTTCTTCTGAATTTTGATCACAGGTAAGTATGTCTTTGTCCATTGAGAAGAATTCCATTAGTACATAAACTGTATTCAAGAAATTCAAAGTATGAAAAGTAAGTTGAGTTTCTTATATCCACTAAAGTGACTTAAAAGATTGTTTTTCATCCCTTAGTGTGCATATGAATCACTGGGCTTTGTTAATACAGACTGGTTCAGCAGAGACCGACCTGCTGCTGCCATCAGTCCTTGCATTTTCCGTCATGCCAAGTTGATCTCTGAAGCTCCCTGGCAGAAGGTTTGTGTAGTGCTTTTCCATTTGTGGATTTTCGTATAAAATATCTCCTTTGAGAATTTCACAGCAACCTTGTTTAATGTGTAGGCTATGAATTGCTATTATTGATCTCATTTTATCAACAAAACTGAGTCTTTCAAAGAGGTCAGTGGGTGGTAGAACATTCAGCTGGCTGGAAAAGCAATTATAAAGTCACACTAATGGCTGGATTTCTGATTCTAAAGCTCTTTCCTTGATCTTACCACGGCCTTGGAAAAAGTGTCATGATACTTCTTCATGCACCCAGGACTCTGCATATTAGCAAATGCAGGAGTTCGCAAAGTGGTGCGGTCCTTACACTGGAAAGCTCAGAAAGTTCTCAGAGCCCCTGCTACACAAGTTCCAGTTCGTTGCCTTAGAAGACAAACCTGCAAAATTCTGGTTTCTGGGTGTGCTCTCCCCCAGGCCCCCAAAGGTGGACTAGAATGATGCTAAATCCGTCCTGGCTCATTGCTCTGAACCCATATCACAGTCGAAGGCCTGAGCAGCTGCTCCTCACTCATCCTTGTGTTTCTCTCTGCTGCCAATCTTCATTTAGGCTTTATTCGACCTCATCTCTTTCTTGGATGCCATTTAACCCCAATCTCAGTCCTCCCTTATCTCTTATCTGACTTTGATTTCACCCCCTTTTCCCCACCTTGTTTCTCTATTAAAGCTATATGAGAGGAGAATTTATGTATGGTTAGAAAAGTGGTGGAAAATATATACAATACTGTGTGATTTTTTTTCCTTGTGAGAAAAAATGCAATATATCAGGGTTTTTTTTTTTTTTAATTTGTTTGTTCTTTGTGTTAAGTTTTGCCACCTCTGTCATTTTCTTAGAAAGATGGCTTCCTCACAGTAGAAAGGGCACGTTACATTTGCCTGATTGCCTCTTCAGCAAGCACTGTGCCTTGGTGCCCATCCTCATGTTGCACGCCGGTGAATGTAGAACGATGGAAATGGTGGTGAAAAGATCATTTCATGCTAAGCTTAAAATATGTGACTAGCAACTGCCAGTAGAAGAAACACTTTAAATCTCAGTGAGAAAAGCTGCAATGATATTCATCGATGGCAAAGTGGTATTTCATCACAGAGCAGGAAGTCTCAGACGCCCACACCACGAATCTGGTAAGCAGCATGATGTCCATAAGTAACATAATTGGAGAAACACAGCTTACAAACAAGGTCTGTCATTATCGAAGATTTAGAAAGGAATACTGTATACTACAAGACTGTCTTTTTTCCCCTCATCTATTTGTTCCGTCAGCATACACGCATTGAGGATACAAAAAAGAATAACACAATTTCAAAGTCAACTTAACAGAATAATTTTATTAAAATTAAGAGCAACTATATATATTTTATAAATGTATATATACATACACATGCCTATATGTGCACATATATGTAATAGAGCAACATATATTTAATTACACACATACATAAACATATGTTTTAAAATATAGTTTTATCACTGTTTAGGTATGGTGATGCCTCATTGAATCAGGAGATGACTCATTGAAAAGACAGTTACAAAGTCAAGCACTGGAGGGCGACACTTTGGTCAACAACAGACCACATATATGATGGAGATCCCATAAGATTATAATAAGATATTTTTACTGTACTTTTTCTATGTTTAGATATATTTAGACACACGCTCACTGTTGGGTAGTTGGGATCTCCAGCTCTTCTCAAGACAAAGGTTCCTTATTTTGATGCTGTTTTGAGCAGTTGCTCCACCTGGGAAGAAGGATAAGGGTGGGCACATCATTTTGGTGCCGCTCCACCCTTAATCCTATCCCAAACAACTGCTACACCTGGGGAAGGAGGGACTGCTTTATCAATCTAGGGGTTCCCCAGCCCAGGCACTATAAGATTTAGAGAGTGACCTAAAGTAACCTAAGGGTAATTAATATGCTATTAGCTTGAATCTGCGTTGCAGTTCACCCCCACCCAGGTGAACTTTCTTAGCGGGAGGTCGTATATGCAGATGGCATTGAGGGCACCTGTTGATCATTTGATAACATCCTACACCTCCCAAGAACCCTTCTCCAGACTGGGCTAATAAAAGGAAACAATCCAAGAAGTCAGAGGAAGTGAGTGGGTCAGTGATTGAGTGAGTTGGTCTGTCTCTCTCCACTAGTGGAGACAGACCTGTTTTATTCTACAATAAAGAGCTGCTCTTGTAGAACTGCTCCCTGGCTGAAGTTACTCCATCGTATTGGCCTTGCTGGTGGCTTTTCCAAAAAAGGAGTCAGAGGACTGGGATAATAGTCTGGACTTGACACTGGTGTGTGTGATCATTCTTCAGCCAAGAGCACACCAAGAACCGAGGGCAGACTCCCACCCTGGCATCTTTCAGTGCTGAAACCCGGGATTCTGACATTACCATTGTGTTATAGTTGCCTACAGAATTCAGTACAGTAACATCCTGTGCAGGCTTGTAGCCTAGGAGCAGTAGGCTGTGCCATGCAGCCTAGGTGTGTAGTAGACTGTATTATCTAGTTCTAAGTACAGTCTATGCTGTTCACACAACAACAGAATTGCCCAACGACACATTTCTCCGAACATATACCCTTGGTTAAGTGATGCATGACTGTACTCCCAAGAAGGTGAGGCAGGCCACATGGGGCCACACAGGGAAGCACAGGGGTCGGTCACGAGGTTGGGGGAGTGTGAGGGCACAAGAAGAAAACATAGGAAGAGGCTTTACTGTGTTGTCTACAGGAAGGAGTGGATGAGGCAGGGTAAGCAGGTTTAGGAGGGGCTAGTTTGAATAAACTCAGCAGGCTTTTGTGTGTAGGGGCCGTCACTAGCTCTCTGGTATCTGGCCTTAAGATATTTAGGGTAGAGGAATAATGGCCTGAAGTGTAAGGGCCCAGTCACAGAGGGGGTTGGGTGAGGGCTCTCAGTTGGTTGACTTGCAGATGAGGTGCCCTCAGGCCGTCTTTTACTGTCTCTAGGAATTGGTTAGCCCTAGGAGGGGGCAGCCTCTCCAAGGTGAACAGGTGCAAAGATGTCAAAGAATTGAAAATTTAGAAAATAAAAAGGCATAATTAATATAATATATAATAAAGAATTTGTGTAAAATGTTCTATTTTTATTGTATATAACCTCAATAAAAGATGTTTAAAATTATGCTTATAAAGCATAGTTTCTCCCTGAATTAATGCAAATTCCTACAACCAAGATAAAGATTTGTAATCCTCACTTTACAGAAGAAGGAAATATAATCTGTTTTTCTTTAAAATGTAATTCCCCTCATGCAAAAATACATTTCAAATAGGTTAAACATTTAGCTGTCAAAATTAAATAATAACATGAGTGGGATAAAATATACAGTAAGTTTTTATGTAATATTGGATTGAAAGACTTCTTTAAATAACCAGTTATCTATTGATGTGTAACAAATTGCTCTAAAATTCAGCAGCATAATACAATAAATATGCATTTTCTTGGTTTCTGTAGATGAGGAACTTTGAGTGGTTCTGACTCCTTCCTCGGGGCCACCTTTGAGGCTGCCTGCCACACCTCAAAGGCAGAAAGCAGAAAGGAAAAGAAGATTCCTCAAATACAACTTAAAACCGTTATATATCTGTAGGTTAAAAACTGTAGGATGGTGCATAATGGAGTGAAAAAATAGAACAGCTGACAAAGAGTTTGTTAGTGGTCTAAACATGCAAGGGGCTCTTAAAATTAATAAGAACAATAATTAAAAAGAAGAGCTTCTAGGAGACCAAGGGCCAATTCAGAACAAAAGAAGTTTATTTTCCCACTAAACATTCAACCATCCCAGCAATCAAAGAAATGCCAATTAGAAAGTGAGATTATATGTTCAGATATCAGATAGGTAAAAATTAAAAGGCATTGTAGCATCCAGAGAAGGCAAGGGTCTTCACGTATAGTGCTAATGGGAGTGCAAATTGGTACAGCTTTTCTAGAAGCAAGTTGCTAATAAGAATGATAAACTTTACAATACTGTATGTAGAATTTCTCATTCTAGACATCTAGAGCAAGAAGACGTAAAATGTGGGTGCAGATTTAGCCACAAAGAAATTTATCACAGAATTACTTATATTTGCAAAAACAAAGTGGACACAAAAAGTATCAAACATTAGAGGCATTATGGTATATCCTTGTGGAAAAATGACACACCCTCCACCTCTCACCCCATAGTAACTAAATAAGAGGTGAAAGTGGAAGGATTCTCTCATAAATCAGGGAGTATTCAAAAAAAAAAAAGAGTTAGAACTCAGCTCAAGAACAGAGACTGCCAAAAGCTGAACTGTTTTCTAAAAGTAAAAGTGAATGATTCAGTTTGGCTCTGGAGAAAAAAGAGGCAGATAGGCAGGTAAACACACAGGAAACAAGGGGAAGGACAAGGAAATATGAAACGGGAGCCTTTAAAAAAGTCCCCAACCAAGCAAGGTATTAACATCTAACATTAGTTTTTAGGTGATTTGCATTACAGCAAGGTAAACCCCTACATCTCCCCAAACCTTCAGTCACACACACACACACACACACATACGTTTTCTGTGATTTTTTTTTTTTTATTAAGGAAAATACCTGAAATTCATATCTGGGTCAATGCAGTACAGACAAGGAAATCTTAGGTGAGACAGTAAGAAGATTCTGAGAGAGAACTAATTTAATGGCAGCCTGAGCATAGAGTCAGGATTGATGGTGAGAAAATAACATCCCTAGTAATTTACAGAAATCCAGGTGAGGGCATTGAACTTTCCACAATCTATTATATGGGGGATTTTGAGCCAATCTTATCTACAGCTCAGGAAGTGGGTGATCTCAATTGCTATTTCGATTGTGCAAATCATAGGATTCTATGCAGCCCTTATAAATGAAGTTTTAGAAGAATGTGTCATGGCAGAGAAGGTTGTCTGAGCTCATATTGTTTTTTTTTTTTTTTTATTTCAGCATATTATGGGGGTACAGATATTTATGTTACTTATGTTGCCCTTGCCCCCCCCCCAAGTCCGAGTTTCAAATATGTCCATCCTTCGGGTGGTGCGCATTGCACTCTTTGTGTATGAAAATACC
>NW_012136636.1:5176461-5185231 GCF_000956105.1 Propithecus coquereli | reverse complement strand
TTATTTTTTCTCTCTTTCTTCTAAAATTCGTCTTTTTTGCAGAGACCTTCTGACTGGCGGCTTGTCTCATCCGCCATCTTGGCTCCTCCCCCGAGCTCATATTGTTTAGTGAGCTAGCAAGTGCGGAACTGTGTAGCTAGTATTGTGATTTAACTATATACTCATTTTTATATATAGAAAAGAAGACATAGAATATATAAAAATGCTAATAATAGCTATCTGTTGTGGTGATAAGTTTAAAAGTGATTTTTATCCTCTTTGTCTACCTCTATTTTACACAAGAAAAGCAGTGCTTCCTTTCTGAGTCAATCAGGTGTATGAAATCTTGGTAAGCTCGTTTGTGTGTGGAGGCTTGTTTGAGTGATTTGTAGCTCTCAGCAGAAGAGGAGGAAGGGAAGTGTTACAGGGTAGGAAAAAAATCTAAGCCAGAATATTTAGGTGTCAGTATCGCAGGCACGTGGCAGTACTCCCATGTTCCTTTAAACCTAATTCTTACATGGCTATTACATTCCAAAGTTAGAAGATTTGGTTTGCAACTTGAATACACTCACGTTTGGCTCAAACTGTTGGATTTGTTTTTTCTGTGAATGGTAATTGAAAGACCTAGTGGGTAATTTGTAGGGTGGGAACTCTTCAAGACTCAGCCCTGCTCCATAATGTCTGTTTTCTAACTCTGTGAGGGAAGTGCTCTGGCTAATCTGATACTAAGTTTAATACAACAGACTAATATTTTCCCCATAAGAATTTAAATATGACACAAGTCTCCTTTTGTTTGGTGGTAAGTGTTTGTCTCAAGCCTACTTCTTAGTTACCCATATATCCAAGGTTGTTTGCTATTATCCTCTAGTCTTGTTCATCAAAGTACAGGACATCTCTATTTTTCCCACGTGTTTGAGCCAAAAACCTTAGAGTCGACCTAGGGCCTTCTCTGTTTTACACAAATAATCCACGTGCAAATTCTGTTGGGGCTACTTTCAAATCACAGGCTGAATCCAACCACTTCTCATCACTTCTGCTGCTGTCCTCCTAGATCAAACCATCATCATGTACAACCCAGGCTGCTGGGTCTGCCCCCAAACTGGAATTTCTGTGACTCTTACCCTCATTACAGCACTTTTCACATGGTCCCTAGAATGATCCTCTTAAAATCCATGTTTGGTCTCATTTTTCCTTTGCTTCAACCCCTCCAAGATTTTCTATCTATTTCAGAGTAGATAGAAACGCCCAAACATCTTATCCTCATCTCCTGCCACACCTTCCCTGGCCTCCACTTCCCTCTGCCCTTCCCCATACACACAAGGTTCATCCCCTCACCTCCTTTGGGTCCCTTTCTGAATGCCACCTTACCAGAGAGGCCTTCCTGCCCACTCTAGTACAATAATACTCCATGCTCTGCCTTCTCCTATTCCAAGCTTTGTTTTTTCAAGGTAAATATCCCTGTCTGGCACAATGTATATTAACTTGTTGGCTTTGTCTCCCTTAAAAGAGAGTATGCTCTATAAAAGCAGAAACGTAGTTGCTTTTGTACATTCCTATATCCCCTGTGCTGTGTGCCCATAGTTGTTGCTTGATTATTTTTTGAAGGAATGAATGAGTCAACAACCCAAGCCTTTCCCTCCCATTCACTCCACTGTCACAAAGAAACTCTTCCTCTTGAAAATTAAGGGCTAGTCTCCAATACGTCTAAAATTTAAAAACATTTACTAAGTGCCAATACTGCCACACAGGGGATATAGGAAAGACTTTGTTCCCTTTATCTAATCGGCGTTTTGAAGGATTAAAAGTAAAGCTCAAAACCTAAGCTCAAAGTGTAAGCAGAATTTGACATACCCCTATAACTGATATTGGACAATTTTCAGTCTAGATAAAGTTTCAATATATTTTCCAAAAGCTCTGTTAACTTCTACATTAATACAAGTTTTTGTTTTTCATTGCAGAACTTCATAACCTAAATAATAACTTGACCTTATTTTTTTCTTAAAGGCATATAAAAGTACTTGAGATGAGACCAGTTTCAATTTCAAATTTTCTGTTTTCTCATGACTAACATTCTTCTATCTTTCCAATATGAATTTAAAAGAGAAAGCAAAGATGGTCACAGAAGTCTAAAATTCTTCTGAAAATGTTGCTTTTAGTTAGTATTTACATATGGTGTAGTAAAATTTCACTTAAATAAGATTTAATGAATTGTGGGCTCCAATCTGTTTTTCCACTTCGTGATTGTATTGCCTTGATCATGTCATCAAACTTCTCTGTGTCTGAGTCTCATTTTCCTCATTTGTAAGTTTGCAACATTGTAGCGGCACAACCATGAGTTATGAAGATCAAATGAAGTAATGGATAAAGGAGTTCTTTAAAAAGTAGAAAGTGAAATTTTATGTATTAATATTTAGGGCCACCCATATACTTTTACTTTGAGGGGATTAAAAAAAGCACCATTTCTGAATTAAAAAAAACTCATAATATTATACCCAAATTACTAAAAGCCCTCCCTTTGGGACAGATCATCACTCCAAAGCACAAAGGTTGGCAAACACGGCTTACCAGCCCAACTCCCCTAAGTGCCAGGCACCCTTGTGCAGGTCACAGCCTCTACAACTCAGTGGGCGTTGGGCGCCTCACGAAGGCACCTATCTTTCCATCCTCTGTCGTTCCTCTTCCTTCTTCCCTGGAGAATCTGAGTCTCCCTGTCTTCTCTGTGCCTTTGCTTCACGAAGGTCTCTGTCTCTTCTACCATCTACTTTTTCTCCAATCACTATTTTCTGTCTGCATGTAAATGTGACAAATTGTCCCATGAAACTGTCTTCCAATCTCTGGCCACCACTCTTATCACAGTCTGCCATTTTTACTCTGATGTCTCCTATCTGATTTTCTGTTCACTTCTTAAGCCATTGAAATATGGTTTCATCTCTCTCACATTATTAAAACCACACTTTCCAAGGTCACCAATAATCTCGATGTCGTCAAATCTAAAAGATGCTATTTTGTTTATTTTATGTGACTCTGTTGCCCCTAGGACCAATGAGCCCTTCCTCCTCTTTGAAAATTTCTCTCCACTTGGTCTTGACAACAGCCCCCTTTCCTGGTTTCCATGCTAGGACACAGTGAGAAGGAGGCTGTTTGCAAGCCAGGAAGAGAGCCCTCACCAGAAACGAAGTTTTCTAGTACTTTGATTTCATACTTCCAGCTTCCAGAACTATGATAAAATAAACTTCTGTTACTTAAGCCACCTAGTCTGTGATATTTTGTTATGGCAGCCCTAACAGATGGATACAATGATATAAGCCTATGAACAAAGTAAGCTATAATTTAGTGGTGACGCTTGCTGTAGAATCATCTTGAGTACAGACAACATTCTGAACTTTGCTCAGTAATGCTCTCAGCGGGCATTCGAGCACTCTATGGGGTGAAAGGGTTAAGTCATGTTTAACCAGTATGTATACTTAGTTCTTTTTATCTTCCTGAAACTTATTAGCACTCTGAGTATCAATTCAGCAAGAATGAATAATACCTTGAATGACATCAGCTTCCGCCAACATGTAAGAGGTTACTATGGTAATGGAGAAAGTTTTTCAGAGCACAAAACAAGTACCATGCTTGATATATTAGTCAGCCAGGGAAAGCAGTCACATATAAGCTACAGCATTCATTCAGTGAATAGTCATTTATACAGCATGCGTGTTAGCAATTCCGCTGTGTTTTTCTGAACATCAAAACTTTGGCAGTTGTATTGAGAATCTTGGCAGATTTACAAAAGTGTTAACAGTCATTTTCAGAGCCTAGCTTTTTTGTTTTTCTCTTCTTTATTTCTTGGAACCCATATTTTCAACAGGTTCACAGGGTTTCTAACCTAAACAGCAAAGTGAAAGGTCTCTAGTAGGGCTCACCTCCGCTTTTTATTGCAAAATCAACAGATTTTCTCTTCTAGTCATTTAGAAATTACTCTTTTATTGATGTTAATTATATTTGGCCTTTTCAAGCACAACATTTTATTACACAACCATTGTCTCTACATATTTCCTTAAGATTTTAAATGTACACAATTAAAATTTTTTGGCTTCTATTAATTACTCTTAAGTTCCTCTTAATCATTCTGTTTCAAAAAAAGCTGTAAGACAAAAGAACAAAAGACTGTTAAAAATAAAACAACCAATATAGTCTCATATGGTTTGATATAGATTTTATTCCAATACGTAGAAGATGATCAACTACTTCCTCATAAACAAATCACTTAAAAAGGGAAATAATCATTAAGAACCAGAAGCAAAATAGGTTCTCTAAAATTCAATGTATACCAAACTAACATAAATTCCTCTTCTAATAATCTTATACTAATAGCGCAGACCAAAACCAAAGAGTGTATCTTCATGTTAGCAAGGCATTCTTTTCAGCAAGGTATTTAACATATGAGATTTCTCATATGATTTTTATGAATAAAACTCACAAATTTCAGTTTGGGTAGGAATTTCTGGCTCTGTGATGTTTGCAGCATGCTGAAGCCAAGTTTTTTAGGGTCCAGGCTACCCATTGGGTCTACGTATAGTAAGAGGACAAGAATGTTGATAATGCCTATAATATTGACAATAACACCTGGTAATATCTGACAGGTGGTATCAGACAAGGAAATCTTCAGAAGGAGAACTGAATCTACTAGAAGATTTCTAATCCCTCTGGAAGGCCTGACATCTAGAAGAAGTCACTGTCTTCCTATTCCAGCTTCCTGCTGTGCACTTGGTGAGTATTCAAAACTTGGGGGAATGTAGAATCTTCTGTTTTCCTACCACACTCTAGCCAATGATTTAGTGAAGGAAATGGATCTAGAAAACCACAAACAATTGTTTCTGAGAAGTTTTAGAAGTATCCCCATTAATATGGATGTAGCTGGATTAGAAGCGAGAAGCACACATCACATTTTCTTTAGAAATTTATTCAGTTTGCAATTAACCAATTCAAACAATTTTCAGGAATGAGGCAAGGCCACAATCTTTAGACTACAGTCACACACAAAAAGGTATGTTTATGCAAGAATTCATACACTATGTACTTAGAGTTATCCATTGTTTGAAAAAGCAAAATGAAATGACTCTTCTACAGTTAAAAGCAATTTGCTGTATTACTCACGCCCCTCTTCTCTCTGGCTGATATACCAAAATTCAACTCAATTTCCCTGTTACTGGTCATTTAATTTTAATGTGGAACAATTTAAAAGAGCTTTGGTGACCCAGATACTCTGATTTTAGTTTCACAATGTTAGAGCTCCATTATTCTATTAATACATTTATATACAAACATCATTTGAGGGAAACAAATTTGTGTGCAATTTGTTTTACTTGACAATGAAAACAAATATAGTAGAGTCATGTTTTAAAGAGATGAACAATAAAGACCTGTCATATTTTTTGCTTCAGAACACTTACTACAGTCAGTTCAGAGGGAAAATAACTAGTAATGGCCTTGAGCCAAGCCAAGCCACAGAGTCTGGTTTCAGTTCAAGGACCGATGAGAATGATAACTCAAACTTGGCTATTGTTGCTTCCAGTTAGTGTCATAATCACATGTGTTAATACACAGTGCAAGGGATCCACAGGAGATTGAGAACACAGAGCCGGTGGTGGGGGGGGGCTTTCCTGGGGTGCCCTCCATCCTCACAAAGTCTTACCTGATGCAATGGGAAACCCCCAATTCTGGTGACCCAGGAACTGCACACATCGCTGCCTGTGAGCTGAAGGCCATCAGGCAGGTGCCAGGTGGTACAGCACCAGAGGACTTCCTGCTTGCCAGTTGGTATACTCTGGTCACTTCTGTATCTCCTTTCTTACTGTGTCTTGGGTCCTGCTCTCATTGTCATGGAAAAGGATCCGAGTATGGCCTGTGATCCACAGGACACTCAAAGAAATACTTCAAACCACTATTAATTTAAAAACTGAGAAATAAGTTAAATTACTAGTCATGAAGCTGTCAGGATATATCAAAAGGGCAGACATTACACAGAATAAATTGTGGGGTGGAAGACAGGCATTACATGAGATTTCCAGCTTTCTTTGGGAAGAAAAGTAAGGTGCAATAAATGTCATGATGCTCCTGAGATAGTTTAAGCAGATGGATGTTGTGGGTTAACATGTATTCTGAAGTGTTTGTAAGAGCCTTTCGCTGCAGCGTACTGGGTTATGGGCATGCTCTGTGGTGGAGTTGTTGGAATAGTTGTGGAATAGTTATGTTACTTAAATGTCAATGTGTTCTTGTGCAAGTGTCTTAAATAATCAGTGCTTCAGTTTGCTCATCCATAAACTGGTCAAAATGATAGCAACTCCCTTGGAGATTCATTAAGAGCCAATGAATTAATGAACGTAAACCCCTCAGAGCACACCTGGTGCAAGTTAGGGGAGGAAACTAGTATCATGATTCCTGCAGGATTCCTGGACACCAAAAAAATGATCCTTTAACCTCTGTAAATTCAGGTGGAATTTCACTGCTGCTTATCCACCCTGGAAAACATTTTGATATTCACTGGGATAGTCTCACTTTTTAAAAAAAAAAAAAAAGCTCTTCCTTTTTAAAATATATGTTAAGTGAAAAAATGCCACTTAGCTTCCTCACTGTGAGTCTTGGCTGCTGTGGGCTCTACTAGTAGAAGAGGTAAAATTACTCAGCGAGTACAGTTTTGGGAAAATTCTGATGCAAGGAGAATGAAAACCAGAAATGAGATGGGAAATACCAAAAGCAAATGCTAAGCAACGTTGTGAAAGATAGCTTGGCTCATGTGCTCTTTGATCATCTAGCCAGCTGTCAAGGTCACTGGCAGCTTCCTAAAGAATTAAATAATGTTAATAATGATAATCATAACAGCAACTGCAGCAGCAGCAACATTACTGTGTAACTGGTACTGTTCTAACCATACCAACAAATGTACCTCACGTTTAATGCAAACACAGGGCAGTATTGCTAATTCTCATTTTATAATAGAAACTAACATGGAAAGAAGAAACTTGCCCAACATCACACAACTTCAAATGGGAGAAATTTGACATCAAATCCATGTTCTTAAACAATATCCCAAATTGACTCCCAGGAATTACTTGAATTTGGAGACACAGAAGGAATTTCGTTAGAAATCCTAGAGTCATTGATGGTAAAATAAATCTCAAGACGCAGTGCTTCTGCAGAAATATTTATTAGCCTTCTAACTAAGATGTAATTTCAAAGTATGTTTAAGCCTTATTTAGTAGGAAAAATTTCACTGTCCTGCTTTAACACTTGTTTAATAAAAAGAAAAAAACTACAAGAGAAGTTTAAAACAGTCTTGATGTTTCAAAGTAAAAATAATATAATTGCACACTTTTGCTTTCCCTAATATTATTACTTGTAGAATATATTATAAAAGTATTAATTCCTGTAGTATAAGAAAAACTGTTCATTTTTTATATGATAACAATCCCCCAGGACTTAATTTAAAATCTCACTTAAAGATAAATTCAAGATCTTTTGCCTTAGATTGATTATTTTTGTTGTGGAAAAGAAGAGAACAAAGTTTATACTGTCCAAATTATATACTTCACAACCAGGTTCTTTCTTGTTATTGAAATCAATTTTCATTGAAAGAATTAAAATAATCCAGTTATACATGTGATGGTCTAAATAGACTTTACGTATCACTGCCTGCATAACATAATTATTCATTCATGTCTTAATTTGTTAAACAGATATGTAATCAGTACCTATTAAGTAGACAAGCTGTCTTCGTGGAATAAATATTTTAGTGGAAGAGAAAGAAGGAGAGAGAGAGAGAGGGAAGGAAGGAAAGAGGGAAGAAAGGGGGAAGTGAGAGAAAGAGAGAGAGAGAACAGGACAATGAAGGAAAGAAGGCTGCAATGGGGTTATCAGCACAGACCTACTTTGGATAGATTGGTAAGCAAAAGCCACCTGTATTTGCAAATTGGATTATGAAATAAATTTTGCATTTCTCAATAAGAAAAATAAATTTCATTTGCAAGGTCTAGTTTTATTTTACAAAAATAGTTTTCAAAAATCAATAATTTCCACACAGTCTCCAACAGCAGGATCAAAACACACTTGGAATAGGCCCCTTTTTTCCCTTTTCTACTCAGAATAATTCATTACAAAAGATCTAAAAGAAACAGCACCCACCCACTCAGATCCTAGGGAAACACGGACCTACTCCCTGCTGGTGATGTGTTGAATGCAGTATTTGTGAGAACACCTCTGATTCAACATTAAATACTTTTCTGGTTTCTTTTATTTCAATAAAGGATTTAAAAACTCTAACTTGGGCTCATAGTTCTAACCTTACCTATTGATAATTTGGTCCTCGAATAATTTCTATGAATTTCTTAGAGAAATGTGACCCACTAGTAGTAAAGGCAGGATAGCAGCTCCATCTCTCCTACTCCAAATGTGTGCATCTCCACTTTTCTTCTCATAAAACATGGTTCCAGAAATCTTCTATTTATTTGGCATACTTCATTTCAATTAACAATTAAATGTGCAAGCTGAGGATTAATTTTGGAAGTTAAATATTTGATCACTGCTGGAGATCCAGAAGTTTGAACAATTGTTTGTTCTGAAAACAGAAAGTAGCACCAGGCAGGCTGCTTTTCAGACATTTATATATGGTGAGTTGGATGCCCAGGGTGCTCTCTAAACTGGGTTTATTTACACCCCACATTTTGTGAAAATGCTTATCATTTCTTTCTCGATTATTATAAAAGCAATGCGTGAATAATATGGAGAATTTGAGAAAAAAAGATCGAAA
>NW_012136636.1:5152666-5176241 GCF_000956105.1 Propithecus coquereli | reverse complement strand
ATTTTTAGAGTAAAAAGCCTGGCTGCAGAATATTCCATCACACAAACGTACCAAAACTTGTCTTTAACCACTGTTTTATTGTTTGACGTTTTTGTTGTTTACAAATTTTGAAAGTAGAACTGGGATTGACATCCTTCTACGTAAGCTTTTTGTGTATCTCTAATGATCTCCTTAGGAAGAACTAGAGGCTTGATTATTGAGTCAAAAAACATGAAATTTATAAATGTATTTTATACATCCAGCCAAACTTTATTTAAAGGTTATCCCAACTCCCACTCCCACTTGCATAGACTAAAAATGTTTACCATCAACTTTTTTACAGTGATTGATTTTACTTTGCTAAAATTTGAAGGACATGAAGCATTTGTAGAAGAGGAAGATAATATATTTGGCCATATAACAGAAATTTAAGATGTGGGTAAGATAGTACTCAGATCAAATACACTGAACTAAACATTTACGTCATGCAACAAGAATGAATTAAATTAAACTAAGTCATTTCTTGGGAATTTAGTAAAAGCAAGTCAAAATAAAACAAAGGAGAAGATAAGGAAAGAACTAATGATATAAAACAAAAAGCAATTTATTTGTAGTTATAAAGGGGCACGAAGCATATCAGAGAAGTAAAGATAAAAGTTGATTCTCTTGCAACTGTGATAGATTATCTCTTGTCTACTCCAATGGAGTCACCACTATGTTCTAAAGTTTTATCTCCATTGCAGAGGAGCTACATTTTCCAGGATCCTCTTCCTAATATAATTTCAGATTTTAGAGCCCACCAGTAAGAGGGTCTCACTCTATATTTTCTGGATTTGAAAGGCAGGAGAAAGAAAGAGGGAGAGAGAGAGAGAAAGGACAGAGAGGGACCATTATCTTCTACTAGAAGTTGGTGACCATACAAAAAGAAACACAGCAACTTGTGAATATTTTGCAAAACAAAATAGAATCCAACATTATTATTGAAATAATAATAACCCACACAAATGGAGATTTATTCCAGGAATGCAATCATAGTTAAAGATTAGGAAAACTATGAATATGAATATAAATCAAAATGAAAATACTATCTTGTCATTTCATTTGATGGAGAAATAACATTTGAAAATTTTAACACTATTCCTGATTAAAGAAAAACATTTTTATAAAATAGGAACAGTTAAACACTTCCTTACCCAATGAAAAGAACAGAGGTGAAATCAAACCCTGCATAGTACTTAGAGGAGAAATGCTAAGAGGGGTTCTGTGTAGGCCAGCTCAAGGCAGGGAGACCCCCTGCTAGCATTAGCATGTAGAAGTCTTTTCAGGATTACTAGCTGGTGCAAATAGACAAGAAAATAAAAAAAAAAAAAAAAGAATTGTAAAATTAGGAAGGATGTAGCAAAATTATACCTAAATACAACAGAATCAAATAAAATACAGTAAAAAAATAAAAACCATTAAATACAAGCCAGATAGAGGTTGCTTCCATTAATACACCGAAATAGAAACACTTCTTACTTTTTTTTAATTGAAAGAAAATATCAAACTTATAATAATACCCCCAACCCCCAAAAAGGGAGGTTAAAATATCTTGATAGTATTTCTAAGGGGTATCTGCACTCTTATATTTATTTCAGTGCTACTCACAATAGCCTAGATGTGGAATCAACCCAAGTGTCCCTCAATGGATGAATGGGTAAAGAAAATATGGTACGTAGCTATTACACAGATACAAATGGAATACTATTCCACTATAAAAAAGAAGGAAATCCTGTCATTTGAGACTACATGGAGTACATTTTGTTAAGTGAAATAAGCCAGGCATAGAAAAACAGATATTTCATATTCTCACCCATATGTGGAATCTAACAATGTTGATCTCAACAGAAGTAGAGAGTAGAGTGGTGCTTGTCTGAGGCTGGTATGGTTAGAGAGGAGGTGGAGTTGGGGAGATGTTGGTCAAATGATACATAATCACAGTTAGAATAAGTTCAAGATATCTATTATACAACATGATGACTAGTTAATGACAATAGATTGTATTCCTGAAAAATGCTAAAAGTGGATATGAAGTGTTCTCACCACAAAAAAGTGATAACTATGTGAGGTAATGCATTTGTTAATTAGCTAGATTTATCCATTCCACCATGTATATATACTTCAAAACGTTATGCTACACATGATAAATATGTACTTTTTGTTGTTTTTTTAGTAATACGTACTAGTTTACATATTTTGGGGTAAATGTGATATCTTGATCCATGCATACAATGTGTAATGAGCAAATCAGGGTAATATCCATCACTTCAAACATTTATCTTTTCTTTATGTTGGGAACATTTGAATTCTTCTCTTCTAGCTATTTTGAAATGCACAATAGATTATTATTAACTATAATCCTATTGAACTATTGAACGCTAGATCTTATTCCTTTTTTTCCCCATTAAACAAACTTTTTCTGTCATCCCTGTCCACACTCCCTTCGCAGACTCTAGTAACCACCAGTGTACTCTCTACCTTCATGACATCCACTGTTTTGGCTCCCACATAGGAGTGAGAACACGTCATATGTCTTTCTGTGCCTGGCTTATTTCACTTAACTGAATGTCCTCCACTTCCATCCATGTTGCTGCAAATGACAGGATTTCCTTCTTTTTCATGGCAGAATAGTATTCCATTGTGTATATTCACCCCGTTTTCTTTATACATTGATCTGTTAATGAATAAATACAATTTTATATGTCAATGTTAAAGTAAATTTTTTTAAAACAATCTTGATAAACTTAACAAGAAATATGCATCATATGTTGGGGAGAATTTTAAAAGTATGCTTACTCACATAGAGTAAAAGACAAAAATGACAAAAATAAAGATTTGCAACTCAAATAAGAGAGAATGACACTTTCTTAAAATGAAAAGAGCGCTTACAAATTCTCTCTCTCTCTCTCTCTCTCTCTCTCTCTCTATATATATATATATATATATATATCTCAACCCAGTATAAACTAGCAGGGCATATGATTAAACAATCCATACAAAAAGAAATTAAAATTCTGATTAATATACAGAAAGATGCTTATCTTTACTAAAAGTAAGGAAAATAAAAATAAAAGTAACAATGAGATATGATTTTCACTATCAACTAAAGTTTAAAATGTAGTAAATGAAACCCCATCTTGGCGAATTGTGGAGCAACAGAGGCTCACGATCCCACTCTTTCTTGCACCATTGCTATGAGTATGAATATTTGTAAAACTTGTAGAGAACAATTTTAAAAAATAATCTACCAAAATTTTAAATGTCTAATATATAACCTTTGACATAATCATCATCTTTAAAATGTTAAAAATGCATGATAAACAGGGCACTGACCAAATGTTTGCAACCTACAAACATTTCAAAAATATCTTGTTTGATTAATTTTTAAAAATCATCTTTCCTGCTTCTTATATCTATTTCTGCCTTTGGGAAAGTTGGTGAGAGTCATTTTGAACTCCTGATTGTTCTTCATTAAATTTTGCACTACTCTGTGCAAAAGCACAGTAGATGTGGAACCTTTGAAAATCTGAGTAGTTAGTCCTTGCAAGAGCATCTCACTCCTGTAGTCTTGGTTCTCCCCTCCCCTGGCCCCAGAGTGGGGGTCTCTGCACCCAAAGCTGGCCTTCATTCAGCACCTCCCAGTGTGAAGAGGATGGTGGCCTTTCTCTCAACTGAAGGGGCACTTTTCCCTTGGTATCTTGTTCTCTTCCCCGTCTTCAAAGTTCTCAGTCTATCAATCATCCCACTTCTGTCCTGCTTTCCAACATCTCGCCTCCACGTTTTTTTCATCAATATTTAAAATTTCTAAGGTCTTTCCTTTATTTCACCAAAGGGGGGGAAAAAAAAGGAAAGAAAAAAAGAGGAACAGAAAAGAAAACACCCTCTGCGAGCCTCCTGCTTCCCAAGCCACGCAGCAGGCAGGAGAAGAGATCTGCCTGCTCTGCTATTTCTGTCCCTTTTCCTTCCCTGAAACTATTCTCAGCAGGGACTCTTTCTTGCTACAGCCAATGGGCTTTTCAGTTTTAACTCTGCAACATTAACTATGAGTAAATTCTTAGACTCTAATCATTGAACCATTTAACCACAGCTTCTGGCCTCCGAGACACTGCAGTCTCCTGTTTCTTCTTCTTAGTCGTTTCTGTGGGTTTCTATTTCCCAATCTTCCCTTAGACATTAATTTTCTCCAGGATTTTCTCTTTGAATGATCTTACTGTGTTGTCTCATACATCCCGTTTGCTTCCTCTACCAAATAGAAGTTGGTCATTCGTAAATGTGTAATATTACTGCAGACACATCTTTTGAACTTCTGGCTCTTAATTTTTCACATCTCCATCCATAGACTTCTTATAATGTACTGTAGTTCCTTTGTACTGAAGAAATTCAAAGCTTACAGTTTTGTTTCCCTGAACTTGTTCCTCCTCCAGTGTTTCCGATCTCCAAAGAGGACAGGCTATGTGTTAAATTGTTTTGTTTTTCTCTCGGTACGAATGACAGCCATGTGTTCTCTGCCCTGCCGGTGCCTGCAGGGATCACGTGATGAGGACCTGGACGCAGTTCCTAGGTTTCCAGGTGGTCTCACACACTTCTCACAAGGTCACTGCATGATGGAGAATTGTCCCACTCACATGAGTGCCAAATAAAACAAAATCTTATTATGTTCAGCCAACTGCATTATTAGACTTATTATAATACCTTTGGTTCATTCCCTTGAATAATGCAATCTCCAAGTTAATAACCTCAGAGACATCTGTAACTTCTCCCCTACCGTCAGGCTCAATTCACGTTGAATCCTCCAGTGCTCTCGTCCTGAAACCTGTGGGTTGGGTCGGGCCATCATTTTCCAGTCTGAAGCCTGCCCTGTCTCACCTCCAGAGTTGATCCTGCCAGTCAGGTCCCATGCTGCTGCCAAAGTGGTCTTTCTAATTGCAAATTTTATTCTGTCTTACCTAAAACCATTCATTTCCTATTCCTTCAGGATAAAATTCTAGCTCCTTAGCATAACATATAAGACGTTTAATTATCTGTTCCTCACTTATGTATTCAGCCTTAAATCTTACCAGCCCGCCTCCTCATCCTACACTTTGGTCAGGGAACAACTTGTGATACCTCCAATTTCTTATTCTATCTCCAGAACTGAGCACATTCCTCTCTCTATATATGAATCTCCTCCGTCTGTAGACTTATCTAATTCCTGTTTATCCTGTAAGATTGGGCCCATGTGTCACTTTATCCAGAGACTCTTCCCCTCCTCGCCCCCCCTCTGTTGTGTGACTCAGCCCTCCTGGGAGCTCTCCCTGTGCCAGTGTGTGCATCCCACCATCTCATGGTGTTGTAATGGCCTATTAACTCATATTTTCCACTCCATCCACTCATTCACTTTGTTCCTGAGAACAAAGTGTGCCTCTTACTTGTTTTGTGTTCCAAGTCCTGCTGCGGTGCATGGCACCCAGTAGGTACAACATAAATGTTACTTGAACGAATAAATGAATGGTGTTTGGATTCATTTACCATGGTGAGTAGTCAACATTATTGAAGACAATATGCAATCATAGAAATATCCTGACTCTTAATCATAATCTTTGTTTAATTATAATATATGTGAATTATGTAATGTTGATTATAATAATGACATACAACTCATTTCTCTGACATGTTAGTGGGGTTATGAACACATAAATTACTCTTCATTTTTCCAGCTTTCCTAAATACGCTCAAGTTGTTCTTCTACTTGGAATTCTCTCTCCCTTGTCACTATTCAAAATCCCTCCTTTCCCTGCAAGGAACCCCAAAGACCCACCTTTTCTCAGACGCCCACCCTCATTTCTCCAGCCAGCAGTGATCCCATTTCTGTCTGGTTCCATAGGTTTTGTTTCATTCTATTATTTCATTATATTCTTTTTCACATTATATACTTCTTCACAAGTAGCAAAAAGTGACAAGAGGTGACAGCAACCTCTACTAGCTCATAAGTTCCTTAAAAGCAGGGAGAATATTGCTTTCACTTTTATAGCCCTCCAGAGTTTGGTAGAATTCTTTACACAGAGTAGGTACTTAATGAATCTTATTTAAACTAAAGGTTGGGGCTTTCAATTTCAGAACCACCAAGGTAATAGAAAGTTCTTGGTTACAACAGCGTGAGAACAAAATCGGGCAAATAGAGGTTAACTAAATTACAATGGCCAAAGGGGAGTGGTCATGAGGCCAAGTTACCTCCCTGAAATTCCTGGACCCCTCCTGCTTATGTAAAGAACTCTGGGAACTGAGTTAATCACAGACTAATAATGACTATTCCGAGTTGCACTGTAGCCTTTAGCCAATCATTCATTTGCTCATTCCTGTTAACCAATGGTATTTCTACATGAACAGGCCAAGACTGCCTCACTATACCTCCTCATTTTGTCCTTAAAAGTCTGTTTGTAACCCCCCCCCAACTCAGTGCACTCCCCAAAGCAACATGGAATGTGTCCTGGATGCAGTCCTCAAGCCTGACCCTAATAAACTCTGTATTGAATTTGCCTCAGTTTCTTCCTTTAGATTGGCAAGTGACTTCCAGTGCAATGTTTCAGGAACTGTGCTAAGCTTTTTGCACGCATTAACTTATTTAATTCTCACAATTGTATGTGTAAGTATCATTAATGTCACCATTTTGTAGACCCTTACCTGAGGATGTCCAAGTGTATACAGCTGATAAATACTGTGATCTTAGCCACTCTGCTATCTGCTATGGGAGTTATATATTGGCAATAGATTTTTCCCTGATTGCATTAATCTATTTAAAAGTTTCATATATGAAGGATAAATAAAGACCTTCTCAGAGAAGCAAACACTGAGGGAATTCATGAAGTCAAGACCTGCCCTCCAGGAAGTACTCAGAACAGCATTACACATGTATCAGCACAATAGACACACACCAGTATAAAATCATCCAAAAGCTAAAGGTCAAAGGCCAGATACCACAGTGGCTCGAGGGAGAAAACAAAGCAACAAAGTTCAACTCAACAAGATGAACAGAAATCTGCCCCATTTATCAATTCTCTCAATAAATGTAAATGGCTTGAACTTCCCACTGAAAAAACATGTTTTCCTTTAATTAATTCAGTTCAGTTTATTTACCCAAATATTAAAAGATGTTTTTAAGAATTGTGGTGAATTTGGTTGATTTTTTCATTCTCATCTATATATGTGGTCTGTAGTGGATAGCTAACTCTCTGAAGTAAACGGAATTTATTTCAAGAATCCAAACTGTGCAATGCCACTTAGATGAGAATTATATCCACTGAATAGTTGTAACTGTGTTTGAAATGCTCATTTCCCTTCAGGAATGGATATGGTTTTTATTCCAGGAGAGAGCAGGCAGTTACCTTTGCTCTCTCTTCACAGATAATTAGTCAGCTTAGCCTCGCTTCAAGTGACAAAAGACCCATCTGCTATGCTGATGAATTCTTAGTTTGTCCCTGTCACTCCGTATCTTGTTGGAGCTAATTGTGGTATCTCCCCACAGGTAATAAAAGGTTCCCTCCATTCCAGGAAGCACATTTAGTGTGGTGGTGTCACAGCAGTGGGGTTTTCCTGGTTACAGAGAAGTGGTTGTCCTAATTCTCCCAAGTTGACAAGGATCTGTTTTTCATCACTGCCTTGCACGATCTGAAGATGCCAGGAGATGAGTCAGTGAGGGGGATCCCTGGAGGCTGTGGCATGGTCTCTTCTGCCCACTGCCCCATCTCAGCTGCCCAGCAGAAGCCTTTGCTCCTCTGGCTTTGATGTGCAGCTGAGTTCAATGTTGGGGGAGGGCTGTGGGGCAAAGGGGAGGTCAGCACAAAACAATAGATTATCAGAACTCAACAGGGATACATTGCAGATTAAATGGTATATCCCACGCTTTATTGAGTAAAGTATGAACACCTTAGATCCCTAGGTTTGTATGTGCTTTATTGGGAAATTTAAAAATATCCTATTCATTGAGAGCATTAATGAAAACCCCACTCCAATCTGAGAGCAGATGAGAGAATCAAGATGGTGGCCTGTCTGCTTCCCCCACGGTGGGGTGGTAGAGAGACTGATTGCTTCAGTGGTCCAATTTCTAGCCGTTTGCCATGTAATTTTGTAGGGTCTGCCCATGCTCATTCTTGGGTTGGTCATGTGACTTGATTTGGCTGACAGTGTTTAGCAAAGTGGTGCAAAGCAGAGGTTTAAAAAGCTCAGTGTGTTGGGTCTTGCTTACTTCTTGCCATCGCATGAGCAGGTGTCTAGACCACTGAAGATTCAGAGACAGGTGGCAAAGCATGAAGTAGATACAGATGAGGCCAATCCGGATCAACCACAGACATGAGCAAGGCAAGCTGAGATCAGAAGAGCCACCAGCTGAAACCAGCCTAAATCACCAGCCAACAGGTTCATGAACTAAATGTGTGCTCATTAAAGGTATTAAGTTTCAGAGTCCTTCATTATTCAGCATTATTATGGCATAGATAATTGATCTAACTAGGAATGCCTTTAGTATAAAGGATTTCTCTTATTAATTTATCTCAAGGCCAGCATAAAGTAATTTCCCAATAAATTATTTTGCATAGACATTGTGTATTTCCTTGTGCATCTCATTAGACTGTAAAATCCTTAAAGACACAGACTTTATCCAGTTCACCACTGTAGCATCATTGCCTGGCACATACTAGCTGTTTAATATGTTTTTGGTAAATAAATGAATTCATAAATGAATGAGAGAGAGGATATTCTTTGCAAGCTGGAAATAGGAAGAGAAATGCCCACTCTCAAACTGGAAGAGTAATGATCTAGTTCTCCTTAAGTTGTAGTTCAAGTAGCAAGAAGTTGCCTGCCCCTTCTCTAGCCTTTGAAACAGTGGAGACCCTTCCTTTCTGTGGCGCATATGTCCCAGAGTGACTTAGAAGCAAGTGCCAGAGGCTGACTGCAATCCCTGCCTCAAGTCCCCAGGCTACTCTCCTATTTTAGAGCAAGCCCCTGACTGCCTCATCCCATGGCTCTCTATTCTAATTCTCTGTATTGGTTTCTGCTTCTCCATATCCCTATATTTGGTTTTTTCCGTATCTGCCTTTGTATTTTTTTTTTTTTTTCTGAGTCAGAATCTGGCTCTGTTGCCCTGACTAGAGTGCCGTGGCATCAGCCTAGCTCACAGCAACCTCAAACTCCTGGGCTCAAGCGATCCTCCTGCCTCAGCCTCCCGAGTAGCTGGGACTACAGGCATGCGCCACCATGCCCAGCTAATTGTTTCTATATATATATTTTTAGTTGTCCAGATAATGTCTTTCTATTTTTAATAGGGACAGGGTCTCGCTCTTGCTCAGGCTGGTCTCAAACTCCTGACCTTGAGCGATCCACCCGCCTTGGACTCCCAGAGTGCTAGGATTACAGGCGTGAGCCACCGCGCCCGGCCTGCCTTTGTATTTTGACACTGTATTTGGACATTGTCTCTGATTGATCTATCTCATTTCTGCTTTCCTTTTACCCTGATTTTACTTGCCCTGTCATCAATATCAGAAACACTCCTATCAGTGTTAGTGATGTTACTGAACTTTCTGCTGAAGCAGGAACTGTCACAAAGGCTGTTGTCAAAGGGAACATGACAGAAAAAGGAATGGGTGGCAGAAATATGAATGTGTTCAGGGCAGGAACCTGGCTACTGGAAGGAAGAGTATGCTAAGCATCAAACCCAAAAGGCCAGAGGACAGGTGAGACAGGAATGGGGCTGTGTGGATGAGCCTTGGCACAGGTGTCAGCCGTGAGTCAGGATGTGTCTGTGAGAGGATTCTGGAAGTTAGCCGTTGAGGGGATCCAGGAGCACCGAATAGAAGGGAAAAGGCAAGGGATGGAGATGGCCTCTTAGATGAATTATCTGGGTCTGGACAGGAGGCAGGGGCTGCACAGTGATCTATCACTAATGTGTTGTCTTTTCTTGGACCACGGGACAGCGAATTGAGATTCTAAAAATTTGAATTGACCCTTCCCAACTCAATTTGTATTTATGTAGCTAGTGAGGAACTTAAAGTTCTGGGAGTGTTCTATTAATGGGTTACAGATATGCCTGGAAATAATGATTCCTTTAGCCCTTTGGGAAGCATAGTGGAAGTGGCCAGCAGAAGGTAACAGGTGGGTCACCTGTACCCTGAGAAGCCTCTGCACAGAGCCCTCTCCTTGCTCAAGCAGAACACCAAGAACTGAGCACAGCCAGGGAGGAACTGTTACCTTCCCGTCTCACCTGAGCTATTTCAACAGGCGCTCTAGGGAACACTGCTGCCCTTCAAAGATAGACAACTGTGGGGCTGTCAGAGGTGACTGTATTCCTGGTGTTCAAGAGACAAAGCAGGCATCCCAAAGGGTAGTGGGTAAGGGAGATGGAGAGGCCTCTCTGACCCTTAAGTTAGGTACTGTTGTCTGTTTGCAGCTACCGAGCCCATTTAGCAGTGCCCAAGCTTTCCGTAAATGAAATTCTTTATTATTATTTCAAAGTACTTAATTGGAAAGTTTTAATGGATTTTAAATCCATTTACATTTCTATAGAATAATTTCAGCATTTGTAAATTTTTTGAATGATTGTAAAACATTATTTTGAAAATTTTGCTATTCGCTTGGATGAATACTTTCTTGCTGAAAGTAACAGTCCAGAATTTAAGGAGAACAAAATAGAAATGCCTTGATCAGAAACGGAAATGTGGCCATTTCAAGCAAGAAAGCTTACACGAAAGTTAAGGTTACAGAACCAAATTTATCATCAAAATGTTTGAAAAGCTATTGGAAAGATTAATATAGGTTCAGTATTTAACATTATTTCCAGTATTTTTATCTTAGTGTTTATCTTGATAACCGTCAAGAACTGTAAAGGCTCTGAGATTTTATCCTACTTGCAAGCAAACGGGTTAGCCTGCCACAGTTTCATGGATAGCGGCAGAGACTCATGGGTCAGAGACAAAAGACAGCTTATTACTCACAGCAGTAGTGGTATCCAGAGTATCATTATTATTTTTGTATCAGTTCCCAAGTCCCACAGGGTGACATAAACAGAGCCCAGTAATATCTGCATATGCAATGGGTTGCATTGCAGAAGAGAACCCCCGAGGTCAGGGAACTCAGGTATTTTATACTGCACAGTAAACACGTCTGCTCTTTGCTCCAGAGGACACCACTATTTACTGTGTACAAATATCACTGTGCTTGTAAGATGGACAAAATTATGGAAGAAGCATGGGTAATATTCTCTAACAATGATATAATTATATAATTTAAAACATGATGATTTATTTTCACAATGCCCCATATGACCCACATGGGCAAATTTTCTCAAATTCACCCTAACATGGCACACAAATAATATACTCAGAGTGCCATTATATTGCAAAGATAGAAAAGCACTGACCTAGTATGCTGAGCATCTTAATTCACTGGCCACTGTGCTAGTTCCCTAAGGCTGCCATAACAAAGTATCACAAACAGGGTGGCATGAAACAGCAAAAATTTATTCTCTGACAGTTCAAGAGAACAGGAGTCTGAAATCAAGGTGGTTGTAGGTTCACACTCTCTTCAAAGGCTCTAGGGGAGGACTCTTCCTTGCCCTTCCTAACTTCTGTGGATTAGCAGCAACCTTGGCCTTCTTGGCTTGTAGATACACAACTCCAATCTCTGCCTCTGTTGTCACAAGGCTGTGTCTCTGCCTCTCTATCCACCCTGACCCAGTGGGACATCATCTTAACTCGATTATATCTGCAAATATCCTGTTTCCAAATAAGGTCACATTCACAGGTACTGGGACTTGAACACATCTTTTTAGAGCACACATTTCAACTCACAAAAGACGTTTGAGTTATGAATTCCATGTTAAAAGTTTGTATAACTCAGAGAGACAAGGAGATAGAGCCAAAGCCCTTTCCCTTCAACAACCTTGATGTCTAGAATTTCAGAGAAGATAATTAGTGTATTACATGCCACATCACTCCACTTCACCTACAGAAACTGGTCGTAAAGCCAAACAGAAACTGGAAAGCTACTGTGCATTCGAAAAGTCAAACCAAGAAAAACATCACTAATAACCACCCCATTTGTTTTCTTTGTCTCTGTCTTGGGAAAAAAAAAATCTCCTAATTGTAGACCTGTATTTACAATCACAGAATTGCTCAATTTTCTGAGCTAATAGCAAGGAAGGCAACATATTAATAGTTGGAAGTCTGGCAGACTAGGAACCAAGTCACTCCCCAAGACTGTCAACAGAGCTCTTGTGTTAAAAGGCTCTTTCTCCAGAGGTCATTTTCAGTAGCCTTCAACCTGGCAAGGAGCCCTGCTGTCCTGGGCCACAGCTATTGGAGTTGGTTGAGCACCTGCCAATCTTGCTCCTTTCTAGTTCCAAACAGCTGCCCTTCCCTAAACGCCAATAATGGCATTATCATCCTTCCTACCTCTAGCCTAGTTTACATTTAAAGTTAAACCTCTTCCCTTAATCTTCCGTCTTGGATTTCATCACTTTGGATGTATTTCACATCAGCTCACACTGTGGATGACTGTGTAATCACAGCAGAGTGGGTTTCCCTTTGCTGTGTCTTGCTTGTAAAAATGACCACCCCAAGGTTAAGGTCAGAGATGGCTGTCCTTGCCCAGATATTGCAGCCTGGGTCCCACTCTGTCCTCTGCCTAGAGCCTTATTCTCTGCCCATGACAGTTGCCCCCAGTCCTTTAACTACTTTGACACATAGTTTGTTTCCTCATTGGCCCTGTCTTTTTCCCAATCAACTCATCAGACTCTGAAGTCAGAATCTGAGTCATCACTAAAAATATAATTCTCCAAGAAGGCCACTAGTTCTTCCCAAGAAAAATACTTTATTATTGAAGAAAAAGCTCATGAAATCGTCTAGCTGGTAGGTACACCCTCCTCAGGCAATAGCATAAAATTTCTCTTTTCACCTCAGCAACAAAGTAGGACCTGTATCATATCTCTGCATTTGTGTACACCAAGAAATTTGTAATTAAGCTTTCCAAATATTAAAATCAGTGACTCCAATTCTTGGAGAGTTTTTTTTCCTCTGTTAAACACTTTATCACATACCTTATATATTAACATTAATTAACATTAAAATTAATGATATTTGTTTCTTTTTTCCATTTTACTGCAGCTACTAAAAGTTATAAAACTACACATATAACTTCCATTGTACTTTTATTGGACAGTGATGTTCTAGATGCTAAGTTTTTGTCAATTATGTTTATTTATTATTATTAATATTATTATTTTAATAGATTTAGGGGGTACAAGTGTTTTTTGTTACATGGATGAATTGTATAAGTCAGGGCTTTTAGTGTTCCCATCACCAGAATAAGGTGCATTATATCCAGCAGGTAATTTTTGATCCCTCACCCCACTCCCACCCTCCTTTTTTCTTAGTCTCCAAGGCCCATTGTACTACTTTATGTCCATATATACCCATTGTTTAGCTCCCAGTTATAAGTGAGAATATGTAGTATTTGTTCTTCCATTCCTGATATATTTCACTTAGAATAATGGTCTCCAGTTTCATCCAATTTGCTGCAAAAGACATTATTTCATTCCTTTGTATAGCTGATTAGTACTCCAAGGGATGTGTGTGTGTGTGTGTGTGTGTGTGTGTGTGTGTGTGTATATCTCACATTTTCTTTATACATACATAAGTTAAGCATGCTCCAGTGGCGCAATCGGTTAGCCCACGGTACTTATACATGCATTAATTGATAGGCACATAGGTTGATTTCATATCTTTGCAGTTGTGAATTTTGCTGCAATAAACATTCAGAAGCAGGTGTCTTTTTCATATAATAACTTCTTTTCCTTTGGGTAGATACCTAGCAGTGAGATAGCTGGATCAAACGGTAGATCCACTTTTAGTTCTTTGAGGAATCTCCATACTGTTTTCCATAGAGGTTGCACTAATTTGCATTCCTACTAATGGTGCATATGTTTTCCTTTTTCTCTACATTCATGACAGTAACTATTGCTTTTTGTCTTATTAATAATGTCCATTCTGACAGAGGTAAGGTGGTATCTCATTGTGATTTTAATTTGTGTTTCCCTGATGATTAGTGGTATTGAGCATTTTTTCATATGTTTCTTGGACATTCGTTCATCTCTTTTTGAAAAAAAAAATCTGTTTATGCCTTTTTCCCACTTTTTGATGGGATTATTTGTTTTTATTCTTGTTGATTTGTTTTAGTTCTTTGCATATTCTGGGTATTAGTCCTTTGTTAGATACATAGTTTGAGAATATTTTCTCCCATTCTGTAGCTTGTCTATTTACTTTGTGGAATATTTCCTTTGTTGTCCAGAGACTTTTTAGTTTAATTAAGTTCCATTTATTTATTTTTGTTGTTGCTGTATTTGCTGTATTTAAGATATTAGTCATAAGCCCTTTCCATAGGCCAATGTCCAGAAGAGTTTTCCCTATGTATCCTCTAATTCTTATGATTTCGAGTTTTACATTTAAGTCATTAATCCATAGTGAGTTAATTTTTGTATATGGTGAGAGACAGGGATCCACTTTCAGTCTTCTACATGTGGTTATCCAATTTTTGCAGCACCATTTTTTGAATAGGGCATCCTTTCTTCTGTGTATGTTTTTGTCTGCCTTGTCAAAAATCAGTTGGTTTTAGATAGATGGTTTTATTTCTAGTTTCTCTATTCCCTTCCACTGATATGTGTGTCTACTTTTATGCCAATACCATGCTGTTTTAGTGACTATAGCCTTATAGAATAATTTGAACTTAGGTAATGGGAATGTAAATTTGTTCTTTTGGTTTAAGATTGTTTTGGCTTTTCAGGTTTTTTGGTTCCATACGAAATTTAGGATTTTTTTTTAGCTCTATGAAAAATGATGTTGGTATTTTGATGGGAATTGTTTTCAATCTGTCAATAACTTTGGGCAGTGTAGACATTTTAACAGTATTGATTACTCCAATCCATGAACATGAAATATTTTTCCATTTGTTTGTGTCATCTATGGTTTCTTTCATCAGTGCTTTGTGGTTCTCTTTGTAGAGATATTTCATCTCCTTGGTTAAGTATATTTCCAGGTATTTTATTTTCTTTGCAGCTGCTGTAAATGTTAGTGAATTCTTGACTCTCAGCTTGACTATTATTAGTGTATAGAAATGGTACTGATTTGTATATATTAATTTTGTAACCTGAGACTTTACTGAATTTATTTATCAAATTCTGGGAGTCTTCTGGTAGACACTTTAGGGTTTTCTAAATATGAGATCATATCATCAGCAAACAGGGATAGTTTGGCCTCCTCTTTTGCAATTAGGTTGCCTTTTATTTCTCACTCTTGCCTGATTCCTCTGGCTAGGTTTTTCAGTACTATGTTGAATAGAACTGGTGATAGGGGGCATGCTTGTCTTGTTTCAGTTCTTAGGGGGAATGTTTTCAACTTTTCTTCATTCTGTATGATGTTGGCTGTCAGTTTGACATTTATGACTTTTATTATTTTGAGGTATGTTCCTTCTGTGCTTAGTTTGTTTAGAGTTTTTTATCATAAAAGGGTGCTAGATTTTATAAAATGCTTTCTCTGCATCTGTTGAGATGATTATATGGGTTTTATTTTTAATTCTGTTTATGTAGTGAACCATATTTATTGATTCATGTATGTGGAACTATCCTTGCATCCCTGGGATGAAACCCACTTGATCATGATGGATTATCTTTTTGATGTTCTGTTGAATTTGATTTGCTAGTATTTTGTTGAGGATTGCTGCATTTATATTCACGGGGGATATTGGTCTGTAGTTTTCTTTTTTTGTCATGTTTTTTCTGGGTTTGGTATTAGGGTGATACTGGCTTTGTAGAATGAATTAGGAAGGATTTCCTCCTTCTCTAAGTTATGAACCAGTTTCAGTAAGATAGATGCCTGTTCTTCTGGTAGGTCTGGTAGAATTTGGCTGTGGATCCATCTGGTTCTGGCTTTTATTATCGGGAGACTTTTTTATTACTCTTTCAATCTAGCTACTTGTTACTGGTATGTTCAGGATTTATAATTCTTCCTGATTCAAGCTTGAAAGGTTGTACATTTCTAAAAATTTATCCATTTCCTCTAAATATTCTAGTTTGTGTGTAGAGGTTTTCATAGTAGTCTCAGATGATATTTTTTTATTTCTGTGGTATCAGTTGTAATGTCTCCTTTTTCATTTCTGATGAGCTTACTTGAATCCTTTCTCTTCTAATCCTGATTAATCTATTAATAACTAGTGATCTATCAATTTTATTTATCTTTTCAAAGAGTCAATTTTTTTGTTTTGTTGATCCTTTGTATTTATCTTTTGTTTCAATTTTGTTTAGTTCTGCTCTGATCTTTGTGATTTCTCTTCTTCTGCTAACTTTAGGTTTAATTTGTTCTTTTTCTAGTTTCTTGAAGTATGACATTAGGTTGTTAATTTATAGTCTTTCTGTCTTTTTGATGTAGGCATTTAGCACTATTACCTTCCCTCTTTGCACTGCTTTCACTGTATCCATGAGGTTATGGTAGGTTGTGTCACTTTTGTTTTTCAATACAAAATGTTTTTTTATCTCTATCTTTGTTTTCTCATTGACCCAAGGATTATTCAGTATCATATTGTTTAATTTCCATGGATTTGTGTAGTTTTGAGAGTTCCTCTTGGAATTGATTTCTAGTTTTATTTCATTATTGTCTGAGAAGGTACATGGTACCATTTTGATTTTTTAAAATTTCTGGAGACTTGTTTTGTGGCCTAACATACAATCTATCTTGGAAAATGTTCCAGGTGCTGATGAGAAGAATGTATCATTTCAGAGTAGAATTTTCTGTATATGTCTGTTATAGCCATTTGTTCTAGAGTCCCATTTAAGTCTAGTGTTTCTTTATTGATTTTCTGCCTTGATCATCTGTCCAGTTCTGTCAGTGGAATTTTTAAGTCACAGGCTATTATGTTGTTGCTGTTTATTTCTTCCCTTGAGTCTAGTAGTATTTGTTTTATGAATCTGGAAGCTCCTGTGTTAGGTACATATATATTTATGATTGTTATATCTTTTTATTGAATACATCCCTTTATAATTACATTATGCTACTGTTACTGTTTTTGATTTAAAGTCTATTTTATCTTATACAAGAATAGCTACTCTTCCTCACTTTTGGTTTCCATTGGAATATGTTTTTTACCCCTTTACATTGAGTCTATAAGAATCTTTATGAGTTAAAAGGGTTTCTTAGAGACAGCATGTATTTTTGCTATTTTTTTCATCCATTCCACCAATCTATATCTTTTATGTGGTCATATAGACCACTTGCATTCAATGTTAGTATTGATATGTGAGATACTCTATCAGTCATCATGTTGATTGGCACCTAGTTGCTTTGTTTTCTCCCTTGTGTTACTGTTTTACAAGAGGTATGAGTTTTTACTTTCAGTTGTTTTTATACTAGTGGGTATCCATTATTCTGTTCAGTGTGTAGAACACTTTTAAGGATTTCTTATAGGGCCAGTCCAGTGGTGACAAATTCTCTTAGTGTTTGCTTACCTGGGAAAGACTTTATTTGCTCTTCATTTATGAAACTTAGTTTTGCAGGATACAAAATTATTGGCTGATAGTTATTCTGTTTAAGAATACTGAAAATAGGACTCCATTCCCTTCTGGCTTGTAAGGTTTCTTCTAAGAATCTGCTCTTAGTCTGATGGGTTTTCCTTTGTAAGTTACTTGATACTTTCATCTTGAAGCTGGTAGGATTTTCTCCTTTACTTTGGCCTGTCTGATGATTATGTGCCTTGGAGATATCCTATTAGCAATGAATCTTCCAGGAGTGTGATGACTTTGTATGTGGGTGTCTAAATCTCTAGCAAGACCACGGAAGTTTTCTTCCATTATCCCTTCAAATGGGTTTTCCATGCTTTTTGCTTTTTATTCTTCTCCCTCAGGGGTACCTATAATTCTTATGCTCAGTAATCTTACCTAGCCCTGTAATTCTTGAAGACTTTGTCAATTCTTCTTGATTTCTTCTTACTCATTTTTGACTGGTGGTTAATTCAAAAGTCTTGTCTTCAAGCTCTGAAATTATTTCTTGTGCTTAGTCTAGTCTGTTGTTAAAAATTTCCACAGTATTTTATAGTTCCCTAAATGATTTTTTTCATTAACAAATGTTCTGTTGTTTTTGAAAAACTATTATCACTCTAATAAATTTTCATTCATGTTCTGAATGTGTTTGTTTGTTTCTTTTTGTTGGTTTTCAACTTGCTCATCAATCCCATTCTGCATACTTGAGATTGATACTTTAAATCTATATCTGACATTTCAATAATTACTTTTTTCCAGTGAGTCCATTGCTGGAGAGCTAGTGTTATCCTTTTGGAGTGTTGAAACAGACTGTTTTTTTATATTTGCCAGAGTTCTTACATTGGTCCTTCTCATCTGGAACCTCTTCCCTCAGCTCAAACCAGATAGCTTTATGGTTCACTTGTTCTCCTCTGCCAGGACCTCTGCTTCTCAGTATAGAGAGGTTCAGCTCATGCAAGTACTCACTGTGGTTGCTAGCACTTTGGGTTGGTTGGACCTCCCAAAGTTCCCAGGCCGCTGGATGGCGTGCTTGAGTTCTGGGGGGAACTAGACTGAGACAAAGCTAGGAAACTTTTTTTCAAGCCTCCCTGGCTTTAGGTATTGCCTGTGATATTGAGGGGTAGGGTGCCTTCCTTCTCCAGAAGAATGCTCAGACAGGAGAAGGGCAGGTGCATTGTGAACCTGGACAGGAGAGCGGGCCTGTCTGGATGAGACTGGCAGAGGTGGGCAGCTGTGGGACACACAAGTTGCTCACACCTCCCTCTCTCAGCAATGACAGCAGTCTCTGTCCTTCAGGGGCACAAAAGCCCCCAGATTCCTAGCTTCCACCCCAGCCCAGCTGCAGCAGAGGTGGTGGAAACATTTCATCCCATTCTGTGTAGGGCTCCTAGACTGAGTGTGGGCTATGGCTCAAATGCTCCTGCAGGGGAGGTGTAGTTGTTTCAGGGAGTTGCCTCCAGAAGAGACAGGCAGCTTGCAGCTCAGGGGGAAGACTGCTATCCCTGCCCTCCCTCACAGGAGGTGGTAGTTTTTGTCCTTTGGATACACAAAAGCTCTCACTGGTCCTTTTCAATGGGCTGAGAGTGAGCCCCAAGCTCTGTGGAAGCCTGGGTATGATAGGCAATCTGTCAGAGTTGGGGCAGCCACTCTGGAGTCCCCTGGCTTAATGGCACCCTGTGGGAGACCCTCCAGTTCTGAACAGAATATCTGTGGCTGCCTCTGTGGCAGTGGGTAGGAGACGGCAGGAGGAGGAGACAGCCCAAATGGTGGGGTGTGTCTCCACTGGGAGGGGTGCAGACAACCTCCAATCATGAGCCAGCTGCTTTCTGGTGCAGGAGAATGCACAGTTCCACATTCCTCTGTCCTAAAAAGCATTTGTGGCACTTCCCAGTCCCCATGGTGCCCAATGGGTCAGACCTCCGGGAACACTGCTACTCTTCTGTGTTTCTCAGTTCCTTTGTGCTTGTCAGAGTCCAAGTGGGTGCTAAGGAATATTTATGTGGGATCCAGTGGCAGGAACACTGAGGGACTGTGATGTTTCTGGATAGATTAGAGGCCCCTGGTGTGTGCCCAGGCAATATGGCACCTGCCGTCTCAGCTCGGGTCTTTGTTGAAGAGAAGTGATCCTACATAGGCCTGCAGCCCAGTGTTCTGTTCCCAAGAAGCTCTCAGTTCATCAATGGCAGCAGCGTCTGGATTTGTCAGGGCAGAAGGGCTCTCTGACAGGTTGGGAGCTGGCAGACCACCACAGGTGTGAGGGGAGGAAAAGTAAACATTCCTACCTACCCTCTCCGCCAGGCTCCGAATCCCTTGGGGGTTGTTTCTTGACAAAATTTTGCTCCTTCTTGTTCTGCTTTGCCAGTTCTTCCTGGGGGATCTCTGGTAAGGTAGCTTCTGGCTCCATTCCCTCAGTATTTTACTTGGGCTATGCTTTCTCACCTGAAACTTCCTCTTCTATTTGGGACAATCTGGCTACCAATGTCTATAGTTGGCCATCTTGCCCTCCATCCCAGTTTTTGGAGAGTTTTAAAAATTATTTTCCATTAGAAAAAAATTCAAACTTACACAAAATAATACACAATAGTCAAATGAATTCCATGTATTCATCATCCTGTTTGAACTATTAACATTTTTCTAATCTTATTTCATCTGCTTCTCCACACTAAAAGCAAACACCAGACATCATGTCATTTAATCTCTGATAACCTCGTCATCTTCTGAATGTTCCAAATAAAATTGCTTTTTATAAATCTATACTAGAATGATGAGTAGCATTAAGAAGCAAAGTGGAAGATGTGAGATTAATAATGTTATGTATACTTTTTCTATGTTAAAAAAATAATGTGCACACAGTGGCTAATTTTTCACCTCTATTGTCCTCAAAGATAACTGAAGCACTACAGAATCGGCTTATTTTAAATCTTATTCATCTCATTATGAACAAACCAGTTAGTAAGCTTTTATGCTTGGCCCTAGCCGACTTGGTCAACTCCATTTAAAAAGATTTATAAGGTAAAACTGTTTACTATAAAGTCAAGACCATAAAATAAAAGAAAGCACACTCAATGAACTTCTATTTCTAAAGAGCAGGGTGCTCACGTGGCCAGAGGCCTGCACAGGGAGCCGAGTCCCAGCCCAGCTCAACAACAATGAGGGAAGTAGCCTCTTTACCTCACGTCTGTGGAAATATCTATGTTAGGTGCTAGGGCTACTATAACAAAGTACCACAGACAGCATGGCTTAAACAACAGAAGTTTATTTTCTTACAGTTTTGGAGGCTGGAAGTCCAACATTAAGGTGTTGGCAGGGTTGGTTTCTCCTGAGGCCACTCTCCTTGGCTTGCAGATGGCCACCTGCTTCCTGTGTCCTCGCCTGGTCTTTCTTTGGTTATGTCGGTGCCCTAATCTGCTCTTCTTAAAAGGATTCCAGTCATATTGGAGTACAGCCCACTGTATGACCTCATTTTAACTTAATTACCTTTTAAAAGGTCCTATTTTCAAATACAGTACTGTCACATATTCAGGTACTGGTTTAAGACTTCCACATATGAATTTTTGGGGAACCAAATTCAGCCGTAACAATGTCCTAGTTGAATGAGTTTTTCTGTGAGGGTTAAATTACATAGTGTTTGCAAAATTGTTGATAACCAAAAGTATTATACAGGATACCTTTATTGTTTGGTCATAATGCATGTATCAGTCCACAAGAATTTAGTTATGTTACTAAAATACATTCTATGCTGAGCTAGCTGTTTTTGGAATCCTTGTATTTTAGAAATTTATCATCTTAAAGAGTAAGCAAAATTAACACATATTAAATAAATGGCCTATAGAGTAGCCAGATTTGAAATGAGTGCAACATTTAGTAATTCAGTCCAAGGAAAGGAGCCCTAGGTAAGGTGGCCAGGGTGGCATCTGAACAGTGCTTCAAAGGAGAGTTAGGATTTTACATTGGTGGGATGAAGAAGTGGGAACATGATACCACATGTGGTAGTTTCCCATTATCTCTGCTTTTGTTTTGGGGGGTTTCAGTTACCCACAGTACATTAAATAAGATATTGAAAGAGAGAGCAGGAAAGAGAAAGACCACATTCATATAACTTTCATTACACTGCTATAATTTTTATTGTTACAATTGTTATTATATTGTTCATTGTTATAATTGTTCATTTTATTATTAGCTGTTGTTGTTAATCTCTTACTGTGCCTAATTTATAAATTAAACTGTATTATAGATAAGTATGCATAGGAAAAAACATGGTGTATATATATATATAGGGTTTGGTACTATCTGTGGTTTCAGATATCCACTGGGGGTCTTGGAATGTATCCCCTGAAGATAAGGACAGTCTACTGTATTGTCTTCCTGGCATAGAATGAAGTCTGGCTAGTCCCTAGATTCTGCTAAAAAGTGGTGGAAAATAAGGTTAAACAGGTAAGGCAGGGCCCGATTAAAGAAGATATTAAGAATATATGAAAAGACTTCCATGTGAGTTTTGCTGTAATGAAGAAAATTATTTCTAAGTCATAGATATAATTATTTCCACATCAATTTGTTTATTCTTGATTTACCTATTTCCTAATAATAAAAATAAGCCATCCTAAATAAGGAACATGAAAAAAACTGTCAGTTTTGATAGTTATACCTGGATATGATTTTATTCTCTTTAGTTTCTGTTTACTATCATAATGGGCCACTGTATTAGGTATCTATTGAAGTATAACAAATTATCCTTGAAACTTAGCAGCTTAAAATAACAAACATTTATTATCCTCACAGAGTGTCTGAGAGTTGGGAATTTCTCAAGAGGTTGCAGTCACCTGCAGTGGCAGCCATCTCAATGCCCCACTAGGCTGGTGGGTCTGCGTCTAAGCTTCTTCACGTGGTTGTGAGTAGGCCTTGGTTCCTCACTGGCTTTGGCTGGAAATCTCTGGTCTTACCATATGTGTCTCAGGATGGATTGCCAGGGTGTACAGCAACATGGCCACTGGATTTTGTCAGAGCAAGTGGGAGGAGAGAGAGAGAGAAAGAAAGAGAGAGAAAGAGATACCACTCTGTCCTGTACGAACTAATCTGAGTCACACACTGTCACCTCTGTCTTATTCTAATATTATGAGTCAATAAATCCAGCCCACATTCAACGGAAGGATGTGGACAACAGAAGAGTGTTGTGCAGACCAGTGGGGGGGCCATCTTAGAAGCTGACTGCCATGGTGCTGTGGTTTGAACATTTATCTCCCCCCAAACTCATGTTGAAATTGTATGACCACTGTGACAGTGCTGAAAGGTGGAAGCTTTGGGAGGTGGTTAGGCCATGAGGGCTCCATTGTTACAGGTGTTAACAATGCCCTTGTAAAAGAGTGAGTTCAGCCCCCTATGTCTGTCTTTACCCTTTTGCTTTCAGCAAGAAAGCCCTCCCCACATGCAGGCCCCTTGATCTTGGACTTCCCAGGATTCAGAATTGTGAGAAATAAGTTTCCGTTCTTTATAAATTACCAACTCTCAGGTATTCTGTTATGGCAGCACAAACTAAGACACGTAACCAGTAATGAAGATGTGTTTTGCTTTTAAAAATGTTAGCTTTGGCCAGGCACGGTGGCTCATGCCTGTAATCTTAGCACTCTGGGAGGCCAAGGCGAGAGGATCTCTTGAGCTCAGGAGTTTGAGACCAGCCTGACAAGAGCGAGACTCCGTCTCTACCAAAAATAAAAAAAATTAGCCAAGTGTGGTAGCATGCGCCTGTAGTCCCAGCTACTCCAGAGGCTGAGGCAGGAAGATCGCTTGAGCCCAGCCAGGAGTTCGAGGTTGCTGTGAGCTAGGCTGACACCACGGTACTCTAGCCTGGGCAACAGAGTGAGACTCTGTCTCAAAAAAACAAAGTTAGCTTTTATCAATATTACATTGAAATGTGTCCCTTATATTATCAAGGTGAAATGGGTCTTCATCTGTCTCGTTTCATTATAAAAATAGCTCAAGTTTAAAATCGTTCGGGTTTTTTTGTGTGTGTTG
>NW_012136636.1:5129698-5151586 GCF_000956105.1 Propithecus coquereli | reverse complement strand
GGGAAATGCATGCATTCCTTTTTCTTCCATTATTGACAGAAATAGGGGTTGGGAGAGGAGCTCTCACCACCATAGAATCACTGGTTGTGAGTGTCTTACTCTAGGGCAACACTCATCTTCTCGTCGAGGAAACCGAAGCAGAGCGGGCTTCTCGGGCAGGGGACCTGCACAGGTGCACAGGTGCACCACTAGGACCTCACGGGTAATTAATGCTCTGCTATCACTGCCATGAAATTCCTAGTAAGTTCTGAATGAAGGGCACATCATTTTATGTTGTACTAGGCCCTGAAAATTACATGACCAGCCCTGTGTATGGTTCTCCCATAAAACGTAGTGACAAATAAGGACAGGGCCTGAGTGAATGTTTTCTCCATGGCTGCTTTAGCAGAGGGGTAAAGAGCACCACTGGCTCCATCGTCTCCTGCCTGTATGACTTGGGTCAGTTTCTTAACCTTTCTGTGCCTCTGTCTAGTCACCTCTAAAATGGGGATGGTGACAGGGCCTTCTTCATAGGAATCCTGTAAACTAAACATGCAGAGCGATTATGGCAGAGCCTGGCACCGGGTAACCACTATGCAAGCGTTAGCTGTTATTGGTACTGTTGTTGCCGCTGTTCTTGTTGAATTGTTAGGGAAACCCAGTCTAGGCTGTCAACAACCTTGTCACCAACACTGTCACAAGTTGCATGTGTGAAAGTGACAAAATCAATCAATCAAAGACTGGAAGACAGGACACTCTTTACACTTTCAATGAAATGACTGATTTGATCAGTTGGTTAAATACCTCCCAGGTAAATCATATACACACACATTAATATTTAAGGCAGTGAGTACTTAAAATTTACCCTGTCAATGGAAGACAGATAGATGTTCATTTTATCATTAATCTAGTTATGGGCTTTCCTAGGCATAAAAAGATAAATAAACCCTGGGATCTTTGGAGTAAAGAGGGGGGAGGTAATGGGGGGGACAAGAAAACATGACGGTGCAATTGATCAGAGGCACCTGGTACCGCGGAGGCCACACTGCCCTCTGTATCTTTCAGTGGTAATGTTTTTGTTCAATGGATGCATAAACCCAATACTATCCATTAAACATTCCCATGTGAGTAATCTGGGAAGTCCCATTTCCTTCAGCTCTCAATTCCAAGGAGGTAAGATTACGTTAATAAGACACTACATTTTGTTTATGTTTGAAGGATAAAGCAGACTTAGCGTTCGTCTTCCCTAAATAAACTAATTTTCCGAGTGCAGTTCCGTCAAAATTAACATAGTAATTAGACACACTATAAACCCATGTGTAAGGAATTGTGAGTCCAATTATTATACAAAACTTTTTAAAATATATTAACCAACTTGAATCATAATGTTATCCAATTTGCACACCCCTAATAGGATTCTTCCCTGGCAGAGGATAACAAAACATACGACTAACCTACTGGAAATGTTGCATATAATGAAATTCGAAGAGGGTCATGGGTCCCCTGGGTGACAAGTGTTATTAAAATTTGACAGAACATTATCGTTACTATTACCGTTGGGCAGGGAATTTCTAATATTGGCCTTGCTGGCCATTAGGGCTATCTCTCTTGCACTGTGCTCCTGTTGACATTAAAGGAAACAGGAACAAGCTGCTGTATAATTGACATAAGACAGGATGCTTAAACCACTCATCTTGAAATATATTACATTCTCAATATGATGTCATTTCTGAATTTCAAACTCTGATTCTGCCTACACATCTTTGAATCAACCCTTTTCCCCCTTCCTGTTTACATCTTTCCAATAGTTTCAAGTGAAAGCACCAAATCCAGAGAAAGAGATTGAAATCACCTATGCGTTGAGTCTCTATCATTTGCATGCAATTAAATGATTCACATAATATTGTGTTCTTGAAAAAAAAATCCTGAAAGAAAATCTTCACTATTTTTTTCATCATATATAAAGTATGAGGCTAGAGTATTCATGCAGACTCCTGTTAGTTTAAAACATCCTAAGTGAATACTTTTCTTCCTCTGATATTCACCTTCCTGTATCCCCTCAAATTATATCATATATTTATGTCACTGAGGTGCACTGAATGCCATAGAGTTCACTCTATCTACGGAGAATGCTCCAGGTTCATTGGTATGACAGACAGAAGGATTATACCTCAGGGTATGATGATTCCATGGTTATAGCTAAAGTCACACTGCATTTGCCTACCTCCTATTGCAAACTGTATCCATGTTGTAATCTAAAAGGTCTTTTCCCACATTAACATTCATGGCTTTCTCCGCAGTTCCCCAGCTGACTAACTGTCATTGGGATTGCCAGTCTCTACATCTATTAACTCAAATTATTCAGGCTAACTATTACCTTTTTATTTCCATGTGTATTTTCAGCTTCTCTTGTTCCATTTTAAATATTAGCTTCCTTTCCTTGGTGGTGCTTACAACACATTCCAAATTGGGATTGGTTGAGAAATAACAAAGGAATTTGTTTGTCCTCATTTTCCAATCCAAAAATAAGGATGCATGATAAATTCACTTTAGTGTTAATCTCTGTGGGTCTTCAATAGTAAGTTATCCTGAAATCATGACACCATAATTGCATTTAATTTGCCAGTCTTTGGCTCTTTCATAATAAGTAATTATGAACTAACTTTATTTCTTCAATCTACCTTATATAAAATGCACCACACGTTAATGAGGTATTTTGAAAACAAGAATCTTGGTTTTACCTGGAATGTTATTAATACTTTGTGCCATGTTTTGTGAAATAGTAAAAGAGTGAGTTCAAAGTCACTATAGGTATCTCTCTAAATTAACAGTTTATGAGAAAACTTCTGTCCCAAATAAAATAAGCTTTATTTGTCTTTGTGTTTATTTTAGTGTTTTGTTAAGAAAACAGGTGCTAAGAAAGTATGCAATTAAGCGAAATACTGAATGATCTATCTAAGGTGCCCCAGCATAATTATTGTAGGAGGGATTTCTGATCTGAAGTACCCATAATAAACCTGACAGGCTGCAATGTGTCCACAGGAAGGTAATCCGGCTGCTGAGGGGATTGGAAATGGGGCTTAACGAGGAAGAGCTGAAGAAAATGAGAATGCTTAACTGGGAAGCGAACGCTGAGAAAAACATGATAATTGCTTTATATATGATAGTAGGTCATGCTGTGAAAAAAGGATTATACTTAATTATGGGTTGTTTCAGGGGCCAGAAGGAGAAACCTACAAGATTGCAAAAAGTGTGTGTCAGGGGAACATCTAATAATTACAGATAACCAAACTGAAGCGGATTTCCTTGTCAGGTTGTTAACCATTGACCACGGATAATTGCACAGGGGCTGTGTGGAAGCCACTCAGCTCCTCGTCACCCTGGGTAGATCAGGTGTGGGGGTCGTGCTCTCCCTGGGATGATTCATTATTCTTTTGTCTCTGATCTGAAGTTTAGAAAATTATAAAAGGATGTGGAATCTATCTAAATAGGAACACTGACAGGGACAACAAATAGATAATAACAGAAAGAAGATGAACTGGAGTGTCCCAGTTTTGTGCATTTTCCATGAGTTGTTGTGTGTCGTGCTCTTGGCATCTACACGTCAAGTGGAGACTCCAGCAGCAGCTCCTCGGGGTCCCTGTATCACAGCCCAGGCATAAGCTTCTCTCTGCTCAGCCCCTGCCCCTGAACACCAGCCTGCCATTTCAAGTGAGCTGGGGAATGAACCTACAACTAGTGGAATGCATCCGTGGGATCAACGCTGGACCGGGATTATTGACATCTGTGCAAATTCTAAACCACGGTGTGGATGTATGTTTGTGACAGATGTTACCTGCAACTCTGAGAAAAGATTGGTGAATGGGAAGTAACTACTTCCTAAAACAAAGGTGTAAATATGGATTTTGATCTTATATACTATTGGTCTAAATCATAACAAATGATTTGATCATTAGAAAAAAAAAATGGCTTAAAGATAGTTTCTGAAGATAGCAGCCATTATTGACTCCTCCCCTGCCAATATAGTTTTCTCTGAGGGATGCATGAGTCACCAGAGTGGCAGCACCTGGTAACATTTTCTGAGTTTCAGAACACAAAGGGACCCCTGTAATTACTAAATAATTAGCAATCAGCTGAAATGGGCCTGAAGCTCAGTTCCTCATGAAGACAGGAACAATGATGATCAGAAATGCCTTTTGGCAATACTTCGATGGGAACAACCTCGGAAGGTTTTTTCTGTATCTAGACTGATCAGTGACCTGGTTGGAACCCTCTGCCTTTGTGGCCCGAAAGCAGCCACAGACAATATGTAAACAAATGAGCATGATTTTGTGCCAATAAAGCTTTAATTATGGACACTGAAGTTTGAATTTCATATAATTTTCATGTGTCATGAAACATTATTCTTCTTGTCGTTTCTTTTAACCACTTAAAGATGTAAAAACCATTCATAGCTCGTGGCTGTACAAAACAGGCATCGTGGGCTGTGGTTTGCCGACTCCTGATCTAGCCTGTTAAGAAACTACTGCTTCATTAAAAAATAGTTTTTGGATATGATATGACCATTCTCAATAGTCAGAGCTAATAAATAACTTGTACTGATTATGAGATCTAATGCTGCTGACAGGGGGATTTTTTTAAAAGCATAACCACAGAGCTAATTGGAGATGGCCCTGCTTGGAATTGCTATGACTATAATGCAGGCTTTATCCTCTCGTTTACAGCCTACGTGTCATTATCCCTGTGCCTTGGCTCCTAGAGGCTGCTGTGTGGAGTATAATCATCTGTACTGTGCAGTTAAGAAGATCATAGTTTCTTTCATCAGAGAGAATGGAAATTTCAAATTTTCAAAGTTCAGATTAATTAAAGGAATGCATTCCGAACTATCTGACAACAAAGAAATTTCAGTGGTAATTTTTGATTCCACGGAAAATCCGAGAATAGCTTATCAATCTTGTTTAATGGAATCTGTTGGCTGCCAAAGGCAATGTGATAATGGCACAATTTGGTATAGACACTGTGTTTATTTCCCTGACACTGGCATAATCCGAGAAGGACAATGGGGGCTTTCACTTATTCACTACTGTTTACAATTAGGTAATGAAAAGTGACAAGGTTATCTAAATACAAATTCACTGAGGGCTTAATCTTATTCAGTTGTAATAGAAATTTCAGCCAGGAGCTGGTCTACTCTGAAAGATACCTTTCTCTAGGGCTGTGCCTTCTACTCCCATCTATGATTCAGATACCAGAGAGACTGAAATTAATAACTAACTAGATCTATCTTAATACACAGTGATGCTTACAAAATAAAAGGCACTAGGTAAAAAAAAAAAAAATGCAAAAACTTGGCAAAAATATAGAGCAGCTAGCGTTTCCAAGCAATATAGAGAAACTTGTGATATACCTGAAAGTCAAATAGCACATGTAGTTCATATGCTGACAAATCAGTGCAGTTCATCAAAGCTTCAGAATGAGAATGAGAACTGAATCCATTCATGGACAATTTATTCCGTGGAAATTTAGACCTGAGCCAATGTAATCCTATCTCCAACTATTCCAGTCTTCTCTACCAATAGCAGAAGTTCAAGTTGGGCAATATCCTATTTCCAATCACAAAACAGCCTGGCTGAGATAAATGCATATTAGTTTTGTTCCAGGATGCTTATATTCTTAACTTCTCGAAATTCCTACCGGTATCTGTTGGTACTGTTATGGACTAACTCTGTTCCTCTTATTGTATTCTTAAATTTCATATAGCTGTCCTACTTTCAACTAAAACAAATAAGAAACATACGAGTCTTACCAATAAGTCAAATGTATACATTTCTTTGTTTTGAGAAGCAACACAATTTGGGAGTCAGGGAAAGGGTGGTTGAATAAGGCAGAAAGGAGATACGATGCTAGGAGCCAGCTCTTTATCTTCCAGTGACAGAAGTTGACAGATGCTGATAAAGAGTATTAAAGATTTTTATTTGCATAAGAGAAATATAATAGTTGCTCACCTTTGAGTCCAGTTTTAAGTTAGAATAATGACAAAAATCTAAACATACATTTCAGTCTTAGGCCATTTATTTGGTTCATTTTGAGCATCAAGTGGCATGATCAGTCTATAAATGGACCAAATCTCCCATTTTTTTGTAGTCGTATTGGTTGAAAATTCTGTTTATGTCCTTACATACATACTTTTTGTATTTTTGTCACTTATAAAATTAATACAATTATATTTTGACATTTATATATTTAAGAAACGGGACTATAGCTTTTGGCTTAGAAGGCGTTCATTTTACTCACTAATGTAGAAAACTATGGTGTGGCATTTTCTCAAAATCTTCCAATTGAGTTCTGCCAACATATGGGACGTTTTTCTAGTTTAGGCAGCAAACAGTTGCATTATTGAACATCTCTAGTTCACAAAGGTTGTTTTCATAGTATTCAAACATCCTTCACCCCTGCCCCCAAGACTCCATCAAGAGGTAGAAAACACATAGCAACATGTCAAATGTTGCATTGTTAGAATTGACAGCATCTTATCTCATTAGATGCCCTTTGGTTTTCCCAACAGACATCCTTTGCCTAAGTTCAGGTTTTCTGTGGCTCCGCTCTTGTCATCTTGGTGTCTCTGGGGTCTCCTCAGACAGTTACAACTTGTTTAAGTCCTCATAGTGAAGAAAGCTGGAGGGATGTCTAGAACTTGACTATATGTTTCAATTTCCAGAACTATGTCTTTCAACCACAGAAATTATCTGTTTTCTATTTGTCATCCTTGACAAAAGTCAGTGTTGTATTACTAAAAAACTGTGGGGCTAAGGGCAGCGGAGGAGGGATAGTGAGCAGGCGACTAGCATTCATCATTGCACTATATAATATTTGAAAGGATTATATAAAGTCATATTATATATAGAAATAGTTGCTGTGTATAAAACCCAAAGATTAAAATTAAACATACTTAAAATAATGACTGAGTTCCATAAGGGGACTAGCCAAAAATGTATATAGATATAATCAATAGATTTTCTATATACCAACAATAGGCATGTTCACAAGAAGCTGAGTTAAAATAGAAAAATATAAATTAACTAGAAATGATATTAACATACAAATACTAACTCATATTGTGTGATTGACAACATATCTTTTGTACTATGAGAATTTATTAGAGGCATGAAAAGAATATTTAAAATAAAAGATACCTGTGTATGCTTTAATAAAACATACATTTCCCACAATTCTGATAAAATTACAAGTGTGATTCTTCTCTGAAAATAAGATTCTGAAATTCTTCTGAAACAATATACATGAGAGAAGAAAAAAGTAAATTAATGAAATGCATACCCTATAAGATATCAAAATATATTACATAGATGCAATAGTTCAAACCTGGACTAGATAAGACACTGGATTACTGGAACAGAGAAGATATTCAGAAACAACTTTGGCATATTTAATAATATAGTATATAATAAAAGTATCATTTCAAATCAATAGAGAAATGATACATTGTAAACAGAGTAGTAAAAACTAGCTGGCAATCTGAAGGGAAAATTAGATACTTATATCATCTTTAGACCAAAATAATTGTAAAATTATTTGGGAAAAAATGCGTTGATGTTTAAGTACTATTTGGGAGGGGGAAAGACCATTTAAACACTGCCCAAGGTAAATAGACGTTTACACTTAAAATTCAAATTTCTTTCTCTATGTCTCTCATCGCAAAGGAAGCCATTAAGAAGAAAAACAATGTATATTTGCATCATATATGAGACAGTAAATTAAACTTTTAATAAATTTAACTTTCTTTTAAATCAATTAAAAAATAGAAAATGAGCAATAATCATCTATAGCCAATTACATGAAGAAAACATTCATATACATATTAAAGCAATATTTGTTTAATAAACTTTTGGGGTGTCTACACTGTGTTAGGCACAGTTTTAGCTGTTCTAAGTAAATATATTTAAGTATGATATGTGGAGTTATAAATATGTAGGTATCATGAAATTGTTCTTGTTTTGCTTTGCTTGTCTATGTATTTTATATATGGTAAAAAATTTGTTCATTTTAGGACAGTTATTATATATGTGTATATACATATGCACATTCATATACATATATATAGCTTTAAAATTATTTACTCTTTGAATGAGAAATTAACTTCAATTCTAGGAACTTATCCTAAGAAAATTATCATATATTTCTTGCACGAATGTTTGCTGAAGCGTTACTCATCAAGAAAAACTTGGAAATGACATAAATGACTAATGCTTTGAGCTTCTTCTGTTCAAACATTCCTCTTAAGAAAAACCTAAGTAGTATTTTGTTATTCCTGAAATCAGCCATCGAACCATTAGGATATGCAGCTATTTCATGATTCACTAAATTAAGCCAACTGAGGTCCTTTAGCTGTCACAACTGTAGAAATGCCAAGGAGTGTTTGAGCGCAATCAACTTAGAATTGAAAGCCCTGTATTTATTTGTCCTGCTACTTGAAACTGCTCAGTTGGTCTTGCTTCTCCTCTTCTCCCTCCTCCTCTTCCCTATCCTTCATGTGCTGAAGAACTAAAGCCTGATTCCACCATGTGGGCTAGAGTAGGACAACCACCTGTCCCCACAGCACAGAAGCGGCAGCCATGGTGGCCAGAGAGGGGGTGGGGCTCCCTTAGGAGGGCCCCATCTGTCATGGAGTGTCAGCACCCCAGAAGGGGGAAGAAATGGTATTCCAAGGGGTGGCTGGCCAGGAGGTTGCAGCCCAACCAGGTTGAGGAGGGCGTTTGTGTAAAGAAGCAGGTGGCAGTGGAGACAGGAAGTTGGTTATAAACAGGAGAATTGATCATAAAAGTAAATATTTTAAGGAGGATTTGAATAATATTTGCTTATTGTCACAGAAGAAAGTTATAAAAAATGAGAAAGAAGATGAGAATAAACCTCTTGTGATGTTGGATTGCAGTTGGAAGTATTAGTGTGAAGTCATGGTTCTCAAAGTGTTTAGATGGATATAGAAATAAATATAAATATCAACGTGTGTGGTGTTCCCCGGCTCTGCCCCTAAGAGACACTGAGTGTGTGACAGCCCTGTAGGCAGGAGCAGACTCAGGGCCCATTTTCCACTATAAAAAAACAAGGCTCTTTGGAAAAACCTTCAGAGCTGGAAGAAAAAAAACGTGAGTCTGGAAAATCTTGTCTTATCGGAAGACAAAGAAGTCACCCAAGTATGATGGAAATGACAACAGGACTCAGAAACCAGTTCGAAGAGAATGAATTGGCCAATGTAAGGATGACTGGAGCATCAGGTTAAATAATGATAAGCATCAGATTATGATCCACTGAATAGGAAAGGAAACCCTGGGTTCGTGTAGATAAAAGAAGTTAATAATTTGAAAGCATGAGGAGGAAGAGAATATTTATATATTTTCAAAGTGTATCTCCACAAAATATGTATTAATTATAAAAGAGGAAAAAAAATAGCTCTGCAATGGAAAGTCTGGGGAGACGACACCGTAATGTACAATTGAAGTAAACATCATCAGTGTGGGCAAATCAACAACCCGCACCACTTGACGGGGGAATGAAAAGAAGACGGTGCTGCTTCTGGGAAACTCCTGCAGAGACCCTATAACCTGAATCAAATCATGTAAGCATCAAACAAATCCAAATTGAAAAACACTCTACTGAACAATTGTTCTGTAACATTCAAAGCCATCAAGATCATGATATTTGAGGGGACACTGAGGAACTCTTCCCCATGGAAAAAGTCTGAAGGGCTAAGACAACCAACTGCCAATGCTTGCTGTTGATCTTTTTATTTAAAAGACATCCTTGGTACAGCTGCAACACTTTTGTGTGCTCTGAGGATTATAAGGCAGTAATGTATCAATATTAACTCCTGATTTTGATGGTCGTGCTTTGCTTTGTATTAGCCTTGTTAGAACACTAAGGTATTCAGAGTTGGTAGGGCAGTGGGTTGGCCACTGAGTTTCAAGTAGTTTGGGGAAGAAAAAAAGTTTCTGTACTGCAATTCCAACTCTTTGTAAAGTTGTGGTTATTATGAAGGAAAAAAGAAATACTGCTTTATACCTTGCACAAATTCTTTAACTTCTCTGACCTTTGGATTCTTCTTTTATACAGGGTAAAGTAAGAAACATAGGATAATGTAGCAGTCCCCAACCTTTTTGGCACCAGGGACTGGTTTCATGGAAGACAATTTTTCCATAGACTGGGGGGTGGTGGAGTGATGTTTTTGGGATGATTCAAGTGCATTACATTTATTGTGCAGTCACACCTGTCTGCTAATGATAATCTGTATTTGCAGCTGCTCCCCAGCACTAGCATCACCGCCTCAGCTCCACTTCAGATTATCAGGCATTAGATTCTCATAAAGAGCATGCAACTTAGATCCCTCACATGAGCAGTTTACAGTAGAGTTTGCACTTTGATGAGAGTCTGATGCCTCCACTGATCTGACAGGAGGCAGAGCTTATGTTGTGATGTAAGTGATGGGAAGCGGCCGTAAATACAGATGAAGCTTCACCTGCTCACCTCCTACTGTGCAGCCGAGATCCATACCAGTCCACGGCTTGGGGGTTGGGGACCACAGGGATAATGCATATGGAACACTTTGCAAGCTACAATGCATTATTGAACAGAAGCTATTGCCATAAATAATCATAATAATAATGTACTGCCTTTAAAAGCCATTCACCCATTATTTCTTCATTTATCTATTCAATGAACAATTAACAAACACGTAATTGGTATCAGGTATTGTGCTGACATGCAATCTCAAACAAGACATGGAGAGGCATGAAGTACAGTAAGGAGGGAGAATAAGTAAGTCATTTCTCCTGGCAGAGTATGGTAAGGGCTGCAACAGCTCTTACACAGTAAACTGAAGATTATGACAGGAGAACTGAGGTGGATCACATAAACTAGAATGTAGGACCAGGAAATAGTGATGCTTCAGCTGAATTTTGTAGGATAAGATATAATTTAAAGGAGAGAGAGAATGTTTTAGGTAGAACCAACAGAATATATATGCCTCAGAGTCATGAAACATGATCTATTTGGGGGATCCCACAGCAGTTCACAGGGGCTGGAGTAGCAGGAGAGTTTACATGGGATAGGTGAATGGGAGCTTGGCATCATGGGCACCATATTCTACACTAAAACATAGGTGATATGTTACAAAGAATTTGTATGAACTCATTTCTTTTACCAGAATAATGGTCTTGTAGGGGCATGCAAGATAACTCACATCAGTTTCACAAACCTGGAGCCTGAAATGCTGGTGGGTGTTGGGTAGCCCCACATCCCTGCATCTGGCTTGGGCTTGGGTCCTGTTCACTGCGATGGGACGATAAGAGGAGAATAAGGTTAGATAAAGAAGACCTCAGTCCTGGGAATCCCAATGCTGAATTTTCTGTGGGATTCTCCAACTGAAGATATAAGTATTAACCACTTTACTGAACATGCTGGATCACAAAGGGTGCGGGCAGAAACCTGCCCTGTTCTCACCACTCCCCATTAATTCACTCAGCAGACCCATTCTTCCCCGCTCCTGGGAAGAAATTCAGGAAGGCCTTACTGCTTTCGCAGTCTCTTTTAGTCACAAATATGGTCTCATTTTAGCTTTTAAAGAATGTGCAATAAAAATCCCACGTTCCGATCCGATTTAAACTTCTCCATGTTGTCCCAGATCTGGCCTGCCTCAGGCTTGGGAATCTGTAGAGGAGGAAAGGCATCTGGCCAGCTCTTTCTTCACAGTCCCCTCTTCCTCATCTTCAGGTTTCCACCTTTGACCTCCCAGGATGAGGCCCAGGACCAGCAAGAGTTTTCAGGGAATGACAGCATCTTATGTAGCCAGCAATTATGACAGGGCATTGGTGCCCAGCAAGTACGATGAAGTGGCCTTTAGCTGTCTGTTTGCTGGCTTTGGTGACTATCCTTAGCTGGGCTCCTCCAGCTGCAATTACTGCGCCACAAGCTTCTCTTACCGGTGGCTTAAAACTTACCCTGCAGCCACAGGGCTTCCTGGGGCCCATCCTTCTGTTGGGGTCTCTGTCCTCCACCAAGCACTCTCTCGAGTAGGGTCCCATTTAAGCAAACTCCAAACCAGCCCCCATCGGAAGGGTATTATTTGGTTCCCCCAAAACTCAAACATTTCCTCTCACTGTGAAATTATGACTGGTTCCCACATAACCACTTTGCTTTGCTTTTTAAGAATTCAGGTGGTAGCTTCAGTCCTGGCCACTTACCTTTAGACTTTTTAGGTACGAGTCCAATATCAGTTGCCATGTATCTCACAGTCCAGGGGCATATGTCAAGCCCTCTTAAGATGCTGTGTGAGCCCTTCTAATTTTATTTGTAGAGAGCAGAACTCCTCACCCTCCACACAAGTGAAAGGGAGAGAAACACCATGACGCTCAGACAATTTTATCATTGTGTGGTATCTTCGATTTCAACTTTCTAACTACTACGTGGGTGATAGGCTGGCAGAAAAATTTTACAATCTCTGGCATGCTGTTATGATATGCATGTTTTGGCTACAGTTGTTCTTTTATTATTTAGGGCTCCTGCCCAAACCCTGAAACAGACTGTTGCAAGTATACTGACCCAGGCTAAAACCGTAAGTTGGGGTTAATGATATAAGAAAATGCTTGACTCTGAGAATCACTGTGACATATCAGTGACAGCTGAAGGGTTGGCATTTGTCGGGGCATCCTAGAAAAGCTGTTTAACTTCCTTTTATTACACTGTCTTCATCCTTGGCCAGCTGCCATCAGATAATGACTGGTTGTTAACCAGGTTAAGTGACATCCAACCAGGTTAGATACACATTTATCACGGGTAAGCCAATAACGATATAGAAAGAGCATGACACACATACACCCACTCACTCACACACATTTTGTATACTGGGGCTCTATACTTTTTATTTAACTCCACCTTATCTAAAAACTAAAGGCTTTTTGATCAATTTTACTCATCATGCAAAAACTAAATAAAGGCTGTGTCCATCAGCAGCATGACATCACCTTGGGTACAGAAAGCATGAAGAAGCCTCGGTTCCGCCCATGACAGTTGCCAGCTGCCTGCTTCCCGTGCACGGCGGGTGATGTGTTATGTTGGGGAATCTCACAGGTTGACTCAGCAAACTGTGAACTTAACTGCATCAGTGAGGAACCTGTTACTTGCTTTTCGTAAGGGTGAAAAAAGAGATAAGGCAATTTTTTTTTCTAATTTTTATTTTGGTTTTATTTTGAAATAGTTTTATACTTTCAGAAAAATTGGAGAACAGTATAAAGAACCTCTACATAATCTTTGGCTAGATCCACTAATATTTAAACATTTTCCGGAATTTGTTTTTGTTTCTTCAGAGCTCCTTGAGGGTAGGTTAGATTGATTCTTTAATTTTTTAATACTTAAATGCATATTTCCTAAGAATGAGGTGTTCTTCTTTTATGTAACCACAGCACAGATTCAGATGATTTACCCTTAATATAACACTTTAATCTAATCTACCATCCACATTCCAAATTTGTCATGTATCTGAATAATGTTTTTTTCAGAATCTTCATTTTGTGTTGTTTGTTCTTCAGTAGTGAGTCCAGCCCTAGATTTGGCCAGTGGGAACCCCTTCAAGCTGCTTCTTGTGTCCTTCTGACATGCCTCCAAGTTTTTTTGGTTGTTGTTGTTTGTGAGCATCTTCTTGCTTTGCGATTATAGGATTTTAAATACACTGACTTTTAAAGCTTCTTTGGGAACACTTCACCTTAATCATAGTGTCCTTTTGACTTCTCTTTGAGAGCCTCAAAATATCCTATTGCTGTTATCTGATTAATATCTGGATTGCCAATATTGTAAATTCGATTACAACACAGAGCAGTTATCCAAGTTTTTGCAATGTACAACTTAGGTGAATACACATGGTATTTCACTATCTAATTGAGGGAATGCTCAAATACATCAAGAAAAGTAAAAATATCAACAGAAAAAATATCAATTCCACAGCAAACTCACAATGTTACATTTATAAGCCAAAGTTCACAATTAGAATCCTATTTAATACCTAATATTATTTATTCTTTTAAAAATCTTGCCTATGAAGTAGTGTGTTAAAGATAAAGTAATATAACAATCAGACTAATATTCAGTTAGTAAGTGAGAAATCTAGCCAGGAAAGCACCATGTAATTAGAATCAAAGGGAAATGAAACAATCGGTCAATGCCCAAGGTAGCAATCAGGCAAGAGAAGGAAATAAAGGGTATACAAATCAGGAAAGAGGAGGTCAAACTGTCTCTCTTCACTGATGATATGATGTTGTATCTAGAAAACTCTAAAGACTCCACCAGATAACTCCCACAATTGGTAAATAAATTCAGCAAAGTCTCAGGTTACAAAATTAATGTACACAAATCAGTAGTATTTCTCTATACTAATAATAGTCAAGCTGAGAGTCAGATCAAGAATTCAATTCCATTTACAACATCTTCAAAGAAAATAAAATACTTAGGAATATATTTAACGAAGGAGGTGAAAGATCTCTACAAGGAGAATTACAAAACACTGCTGAAAGAAATCACGGATGATGCAAACAAATGAAAAAATATCCCATGCTCATGGATTAGTAGAATCGACGTCGCTAAAATGTCTGTACTTCCCAAAGTGATTGAGAGATTCAGTTCAATCCCCATAAAAATACCAACATCATATTTCACAGATCAAGAAAAAATAATTGTAAGTGTCATTTGAAGCCAAAAAGAGCCTGAGTAGCCAAAGCAATCTTAAGCAAAAAGAATAAATCTGGAGGCATCATATTAATATAACTGACTTGGAATTATACTATAAGGCAATAGCAACCAAAACAGCATGGTACTGGTATAAAAGTAGAGACATATACCAATGGAACAGAATAGAAAACCCAGAAATAAAACCATCTATCTATAACCAACTGATCTTGGACAAAGCCAACAACAGCATACACTGGGGAAAGGATACCCTATTCAATAAATAGTGTTTGAAAAACTGGATAGCCACATGCAGAAGAATGAAACAGGACCCCTATCTATCACCATACACAAAAAATTAAAATTAATCCAAGATGGATAAAAGACTTACATTTAAGGAATAAAACCATAAAAATTCTAGAAGAAAACATAGGAAAAACTCTTCTAGACATTGACCAAGCAAAGAATTTATAATTAAGACTCAAAGGCAAATGCAACAATAACAAAAGTAAATGAACGGGACTTAATTAAATTTAAAAGCTTCTGCACAGCAAAGGATATAATCAACAGAGTAAATAGACAACCTATAGAGTGGGAGAAAAACTCAAACAAATCAGCAAGAAAAGAGCAAATAACCCCATTAAAAAGTGGGCAAAAGACATGAACAAAAGTTTTTCAAAAGAAGATAGACTAATGGCCAATAAACATATGAAAAAAGGTTCAACATCTCTAATCATCAGGAAAATTCAATTCAAATTAAAACCACAAAGAAATATCACCTTACCTCTGTCAGAATGGCCATTATTAAAAAGTCAAGAAACAATAGATGTTGGCATGGATAAAGAGAGAAAGGAATGCTTATACATTTGGTTGAACTGCAAATTAGTACAACCTCTATGGAAAACATAATGGAGATTCCTCAAAGAACTAAATGTAGACTTACAGACAATCTAGCAATCTAATGATTGGCTATCTACCCAAAGGCAAAGATGTCATTTTATCAAGAAGACACCTGCATTCCAATGTTTATCACAGCACAATTCACAATTGCAAAGATGTAGGAATCAACATAAATGCCCATCAATTCATGAGTGGATAGAGAAAATGTAGTATTTATATACCATAGAATACTACTCATCTATAAAAAGTAATTAAATAATGTCTTTTGCAGCAACTTGGATGGACCTAGAGACTATTATCCTAAGTGAAGTATTTCAAGAATGGAAAACAAACACCACATGTACTTGCTAATAATTGGGAGCTAAGTGATGGTCACATGCAGGCACAGAAAGATGTAAAGGCCATTGGAAACCAAGAAATGGGGAGAGTGAGAGGGGGGGTGAGGGGTAAAAACTTACCTATTGGGTACAGTGAACACTGTTCTAGTGACAGGCACACTAAAAGCCCCAACTTAAGCATTATTCAAGGTATACATGTAACAAAAACATTTATACCCCCTTACTATTTTGAAATAAAAAATGAAAAAAAGAAGAGACACCAGAGAACTCTCTCGCTGCGTCTCCCTCTGTGCATGAGCACCAGTGAAAGGCCATGCAAAGACACAGCGGGAAGCTCGCTGTCTGCACACAAGGAGGAGAGCCCCTGCCAGAAAACAGCGGAGTGGCATCTTGATCTTGAACTTTCAGCCTCCATAACTACGAGACAATAAATAAATGTGTTATTTCAGCCAAAAAATAAAAATAAATAAATAAACCTCTAAATCCATACCCATGGCTCCTAAGAAAGTGAAGAAAATTGCCAGAGGTTAAAAAAAAAAGAAAATGAAAAGGACTCAGAATTTCAAGTTTGTACACTGATCCCAAAGCAAACAGACACTCTTTGGGCATTTTTAACGTTACAGAATATAAACATGTGTAGCCATCCTAGAGAACAATCGGACATGGACAATGAAATTAAACCAGGATCTCCACTCCCCGGGGAGAACTGGGAGGAGGGACCTAGCTCCTTCTGCAATAACAAATGTCAAGGCACCTTGTGCTCATTATTGTAATGGATAAGCAAAATTCAGGAAATACATAGAAGGGGTTATTATCCATAAAACACTCATGAGTAATTAACTATGTAGCAGCATGGAGAGTTCTCAAAAATAGTATAAACGAAAAGAAAAAACACAATGATATTTACAGTACAATACCATTTATGTAAATTATAAACATAAACACATAATATAACACTATACAATTTTCTAGTTCACAAATATATCTAAATCAGTAGTTCTCAAATCTAGCCAGACAGGAGAATCATCAGTGTATAAAGCAATTTTTTCGGAACCCACGTACGGAGAGACAGCTCTAAGGCATCCAGGATCAGGCCCAGTCATTGATTGTTTTTAAAGGTCTCCAGATGATCTAATAGACAGCCAGGGTGGAGAACCACTAATCTGATAAAATGTTACACCGTATTTTCAAATGTATGCAAAGATGATTATGGATGATTAAATGCAGTCAGTTCTACTATAAGACTTGTTTTGAAAACTCAAATTTGTTCCTGTATGATTGATACATTAGGGAACAATTTGAGCTTAATGTGAATTTTGTTTTGCTTAAGTCTTATGTCTGCAAGAAACACTAGATGTATGCAAAGAACTGCACCCAGATACAGAGCCATGTAGGAATACACAAAATGTACACAGGCATGCACTTCAAAAACCTACCAGCTACCTCAGTTCCTTTTATGTGCTCAGCCACACCTATTACATCTGTTGTTATATATATATTTTTATATATATATTTATATATGTAAGTGTGTATATATATAAATATGCATGTGTGTGTATGTATATACACAGAGAGAGAAAGAGAGAGAGCTGAACACGTAAGACTTCTTACGTTCATTTGGCCTCCCAACTTCTCTGCTTCTTCAACTTACATCTGATGCAAGGGCAGTTTTTCCACCCCAGAGGCCAGATGGTGACAATAGAAAGATTGGAGAAGCCACAACAAGAGTTTAAATGCTGGTGGGAATGTAATAAACAGTGTGCAGCCATGGCCACCTGCAGGGATGTGCCCAGAGGTGGTGCTAGGGAGAGAAAGGCCAGACGAGAAGGAGGAGATCTCAAGCAGTTGTAGCCAAGAGACTAAAAAAATAAAAAGGAAATCTCCCTTTTAGCACACATTCAATTCCCAAAAATCATCCTTCCAAAAATTTTCCACACATATATGCATCCATATGACTTTTAAAATGTCGCATCTTTATTTTCTTAAATGATACTATATATACTATACTATATTTACTATATACACTACAGTCTGTGTCTTTCTTTTATAATCCATCTGGGATAACTTTCCATATAAGCACATACAGATCTACTTCACTTTTTTTAAATAACGTGCACGGCATTCTGTTTTATGGCTGCACGATGATATAAAATTTTGGTCTCTACTGATGGGCATTTAGGTCATTCCCAATCTTCCTTATTAAAAACAATGCTGTAAGGAACATCCTTATACATGCATTTTTAGAGACATTTTTAATTATATTTGAGCTTAAATTCCTAAATGTGAAATGGGAGGAATATGTATTTTAAGCTGTGATAAATATTTCTGTGCTTCTCTCAAAGACTTTGCAAAAGTTTTTACTCCCACAAACAGCATTCACGTGTCTGTTTCACCCAACTTTGCTAACACTATGAGTTATCAAACTTTGTTTGATAGGTGGAAATTGTTATAACACTCATTTTAATTTGCACTTCATTAATTATACATGTAATAAGTATAATCAAGAATATTTTCAGTGTTTTTAAGTCTTAAGATTTGGGGCCATTTATTTTCCCATAAAAAATGTTTTCATATATTATACAAATATGTATTGGTTTTTTGGTTTCTTCCTTCATAATTCATAAAAGCTAATTAGATATCATGCTTTTTATTCCTTTTGTGTTTTCCAGAATTTGCCCTGATGCTTATATTCAACTTTTTCTGTGAAGATCCTTTTAGGCCTGTTTTAAAGTTGTATTCCTCCAAAGAGGAATGGTATTTGTTTTGCCAGGGCCTGGGGTTCCACCTCCCAGAAACTACTTTGAGTTAAATTGTTTGCATAGGTTTTTCACTGACTTGTGGATCATGTGAATTCATGTTGAAAACTGGTTTAAGAACTGGATCATGGTTACAAGTTCTCAGGGGATTTCTGCTCCCTACCATCTAAAGCAACTATATACCCCAGCTTTTTATTGTAGCACAATTATATAAAAATGTATCTTTCCCTTCAAAAGTGTCCCAGTTTGCAAGATAAATTATGTGGTACTCAATGCTGAAGTTATGCCGTTAAGTTTCCGTCCTGTTCCCTTTGGCTCAGCAGATTTATTTCTTACTTTCTTTTACAGAAAGTGTGCTAACTTTTTGGGACCAACTCTAGTCAGGGTGTTCCTATTTTACTTCCAACCTAGGATGGCTCTAGGCGACATCTCCTATCTTCTGATTCTCTCATCCTATGCATTCATCAAAATAAAATCTCACATATATCAGAGCCCACAGCACAACCCTTGAAAGAGATATGTGCTTGGAATACAGTGCATAATGTCTACAATGTTGGTGGCACTGGCTTCATCATGGTTCTAAACCCTTACCCTGTATTAAAAATTAATCATCATAAAGTACCTCTTTTTGTCTTTCAATATTTTTGCCTTGAATACCACCTTACATGACATGAGCTTATGATTCCTGAGTTCTTTTTATATACATTTATCTGTTACTTCAATTTCTTTCCCATTATCCTCAGTATTTATCTATATGTATTTTCTGAATACATTGCTTTGTATACACATATTTGGGTTCTATTTTTGATAAAATCAGAAAGGTTTTCCTTTAATTAGTTTGTCTTATTCCATTTATATTTACTGCTATGATGGGCAAGTTTGATCTCAGTTTTGTCATCCTCCTTGTATTTTCTTTTCCATTTCCTTTTTAATGATTCTTCTGTTTTTTCTCTTTTTCTCCGTCGTCTGCATGTTTTTAACATGGGGTGTGTGCATGTCTTTCCTCTACATGTTTAGAAGGATTATATTCTAGGTTTATTTCATCTTAAAAATTCCGTTTTAAACTTTAATAATATGTTTCCAACACTTTTTAAAAAATGAGGAAGTGGATGGACACCACTGAATAGAAAGAAATAAAGATATACTCATCTCTGCTTTCCTTTAATTTCCAGATAAGGACATTAAATCATATAAATTATTCTCTCTCTTCTTTTCCCTTATCTTCCCTGTATCAATAACACAATTGATTATGTTGCTGTAATTTGTTTTTCTAAAGGATTTACCTATGCTACTAAACTTCTAAGTCATTCGCTTTAGGTGACTCTATTTATTCCTCATATTTTCTAACACAGGGAATTTTTTTTATAGCAGTTCTCTATCAAATGATTCCATGATTTATTTAAACAATAGAACACCAAAGATAATTTAATCTGTTTTTAATTTAACTTGCCCCAAATTAGATATTATTAATTTCACAATATTTACCAGGCATCTGGCATGTTCCAAACACTTTTTTAGGCACTGGGGATACAATAGGGAATGAGACACATACAATCTTTCCTCAAAAACGTCACGTTCTCTTGGAAAAGGATCTGAGCCTCTGCTGCCCTGGCCTCCACAACACCTATCACCCCTGGAATCCTCTGCAAAGTGCATCCCCATACGCTCTTCAACTTCACGGCCTCAGCAGAGATAACCTCTGAATTTTTTGCTACCAAGAAATCTTTTGCTACACCTACTTAACATCTCTCGGGACACACATTAGGAACCACTGTTCTGGTGGCCCGTGCTCTGCCGGCACTGTTTCTGAGGATGAATAAATGCCTTTGCTCTATCATGACAGACTTATTCATCTGAAGCCTTAATAAATAAATAATAGCAGGGAAATGGCTGCTGTGGTTCTGTAGAATATTTTTTAAATTTAAGTCAGAGATAACCACAAGCAGAACAAAAGAGTAAAACCATTTACAAATGAAAAGAATTTGCAAGTATTGATTAAGACTATCATATGGTATTAACATGCAAATAAGTCTAATAAATTCTGGATTAAAGAATTTGTATATTTTAGGATTTTTTACTAATTTAAAAATCTTTGCCAGTTCCTTTTTTCGCTTAAGAATTAAGCTAAAATTAGCTTCCTCTCCATGAAGAATCTGAATACATTCTTAAAATAAAAGAACAATTATCTTTCATACAATAAACCAATTTACATTTTTTTGTCTTTTTTTCACATTTTTCATCAGACAACGAAATATACGCTAAGTTCTGGATCCAGGTTTACAAAAAAACTAACAGCTATAGCCAGTATAGATTATGATAAAATACTCATTTTTTCTGCAGCTTATAGAGAGTGCTGAACTGAAATATAATTCACACTAAGACAGCAGGTACAGCCAATCTAACAAAAGCCTTATCAGTTTCTATATAAAAAGGAACTGATTTTATTATAGTAGTGAGAATTTGATGTGTCAATGTTTTATATTTATTTTAAACTCTCTGTTTCAATTCAAGTGAACAGGAAATCAAAAATATTTTATCTAGTAGTAGGAACACACTAGTGTTTAAAAAGTGTCTCGTTTTTATCATTTGCTTTTCAAAATATTTTATACTTAATATTCTGAATGCCTGGCTTGTTAAAATTCTTAAATATGGGAATTTTGCAATTTTCGTACAGTGCATTCTAAACAAATTGTAATCAAGATATTTATTGATAACAGTCCTACAGGATCATTTAATCTGCCATGTTGCTTCTCTGAGGAGAGCCGAGGTGAATACGTCATCCTTGGTCTTGCTCTCCCGTGTCCATCAACACACACCTGTGGGACTTGCGAGGCACTAATCAAGTGCTGCCTGGTTTCTCACCACACCTTTTTATCACCTGGTACCAAAAATAGTTTAAAAAGTATAGGTAAATCCTTGGTAAAGAATACTTTAAAGAAAATGTCTAAATGGTAATTTAATAGAAGCTTATCGATTTGAGGAATGCTAAAAATAAGTGAGTTGTGCAATTAATTTGGGCTTAAACATCTTTTCACTATATAAAAATAATCATTGTTACCAGTGTATTTGCACCCTAAGAAGACCTGATATATACCAGAATCGTCTGCTCACGTTATGTAGGTGGTAAATCTCATAAAAATAACATAGTAAAAAAAATGTCCATGGGAGATTTTTTTGGTTTGTATGTTTGC
>NW_012136636.1:5124812-5128838 GCF_000956105.1 Propithecus coquereli | reverse complement strand
TTGGCTAAAGCAAACATTATGATGATGAAAATCCTTTAAATTTCATATAAATGACACGATATCTGGTCATTGATTGATGCTCTTATTTTATTCCTTTCTTTTAAAACCCCAGCGTCCCATTGTGATGTTAGTGAATCAAAGAATCAGGTTGATTAATTTTTCCTGTAAAATTAATTCCATTGCCTACTTGTCTAAGGCTGTGCATAGATAATCAAAATCAGTAAAAGCAAATTACCAACAAACGTTAGGCTGCAACATACTCAGTTTAAAGAATATGTTTATTCCATCTCTACTGGGACTAACTATTGGAAGAAAGCAATTTATTCTGCTTGGTACAGTGGGAAAGTTATATACAAGAACCATGAAAGTTCCACAGTGCAAAGGGAGGAACTGGATAATGATTATAATCAAATAGTTACTAAAAAATGGTAGACATGTTCTACTTATCCTGAAAAAATAGGTGTGGTCATAACAAGTGTATAGGTTTATCATGTTATTAAAAAAAGGAACCCCACGGACCAGCAATCCTCACAGGCCCAGAGGGGAAGAAGCACCTCCCTGTACAGAACAGCCACCTCATTAGAGTGTTGCTCACCCTATCTGGGAAGGTTCCAACCAATCAACCTAGAGCCTGTTGATGTGAACAGAGAAAATATAAATACAGTGCTTCCAACAAAAGAAAGAAAATAAACAAGTAAAACTAAAGAAATAAACAGCAGAAACAAATGAGTCCTCCCTTGTGTTCTAGTCTGTTCTTTTCTTTTTTCTACACCCTTTCCATCACCCTAGTGAACTTCCCTATGGGCAAGATGGGCCCAGTAAATTTGAGTCGATGGCTTAAGTAATGTATGAGACTCCATCAACAGCAAAAATAGCATTCCCAGTAGTGTGCTACAATGTTGTAATTTCAATCATTAGGTTTTATTATTATATTATCATTACATTAATGCAGTATATCTAAGAGACAAATAAATTTCCCAAGACAGACATATATGGGATACTTTGTTGCTCAGTACCAGATGAGCACTGGATACTTAGACAGGAGGGTAGCTCTAGGAGCAGAGATATTGAGATGAAAACTAATTTGCTCTATTCACACATATATTTCAAGCTTCAGGGATCATGCTCTGCTCTAGGCATACATGGATGATTAAGACAAAATCATTGCCTTTAAAGAACTTAGTCTAGTGAATGGCTACAATTATCCTCAAAGATAGTATAAAATCTAAAATAGAGGTGCATACTAAATATTATGAGGCAGAGTTTAGTTAATAGGAATGTTGGCACCAGGCCTGAGTCTTGAAAAACGAGTTAGCATTTAGCAAGGAGAGAAGAAAGTGGAAGACTCCCTAGATAGAAGGAGTAAGTTACAATGTAGTGGAGGGAAAATGCCAAGGTCAAAGAAATACCAATTTCTCAGTGTGCTTGGAACATAATAAAATATACAAAGGTAAGTGTGGAGAGGCAGGCAAGGGCTAGTTTATTAAGGTCCTATTTGTGCTAATAAGGAGGTTGTAGGTTGTCTAATATGTGAAAGAGAGCCATTGACTTCATCAAAAAAGACATAACAACATGACTCATCTTTATATAAGTCATTTTAACAACAGTGGGGAGTGCACTGAAGCTGCCCCACCCAAGTGCTGGCTCTGGATCCCCTGCTGGCCCACAAACTGTTTGTTCTGGCCCCAGACATGATAAAAACCTTGCTCCAAATCTTAAATCGACTACTTCATTAAGTACACTATTTAATCCAGTTGATTAAATAGAAATAGACTTTGTTGAAGAAGATAAAAGTGCATTGAGTTACATTCTGTCTCAAGCTTCTTATCTCTTTGTGGACCAGTACTTTTGCTGCTTAGAGGATAGACTATAGTTCCCTGCTGAGTAGTAAGTTTCTCTGGATGATGGAGAAATGAGCCCCATAAGGATATCATCAGGCGTGTCTTTCTCAGTATTCCACACCTGATCCCAGCACTGGCCACATCACATGGCATGCGCTCAACAAGGATGGTGTCGACCAATGAATGGGAACAAGCCTCCAATGTTGTGACTTGTAATGGTGCTGTTGATCTAGTCCAGGAAATAATGACTTTCCACACCAAAGTATTGTCAGTAGAGACAGAGAGCAGGGAAAGATATGGAAATACTTATAACTTAAAATCAACTAACATAAGGCTAATCAGAATCTTCTGGGTGAGGCATGCTAGAGAGGGAGTGACCTAAAGGGTTGCTTATGGAATTTGGGCCTGGGGGGTGGGCTCAGTGATGATACCAAATTTCTAGAAAGGTTTTACAGGAGGAGTGTCAGGGTTTAAATATCTTCAGATGGAGTTACCTAGTTTATTAAGAAATCACAAATATGTATCTTCGTTGAGCAAGAGATCGGAGTTAGAGATGCGATTCTGGAATCTAGAGTATGGGCCCTGTGGAATACTAACATCAAGAAGAATGTGAGAAAAGAGTAGCCCACACGCAAGACTGGAAATGATTTTTTGCAGAATAAACAGTAAAATCAGAAAGGAATGATATAGAAGAAAAGGATGGAGAGAACTTCAAGAAAGAGAAAGTGGTGAACAATTACAAACATACAGTTACTCATCCACAATTCTGCAATTTTCTGTTGCTGCATAACAAATTATCACAAACTGAGAAGCTTAAAACCAGTTACAAATTACTTATGGCTTAATAAAAATACTATTTATTATCTCAATTTCCACAGGTCAGGATTCTGAACACAGCCTACCGGGGCTTTCTGCCCAGGATCTCAGGATGCTGCAACCAAGGTGCTGGCTAAGCTGTGTTCCCATGTGGAGGTTTGACTAGGGAAGATTCACTTCCAACCTCATTCGGGTTGTGGGCATCTTTTATTTCTTTGTGTCTACATGACTGAAGGGCCCTACTTTTTACCAGCTGTTGGCTGGGAACCACTCTCAGGTCCCAGGGGGGGTCCCACAGTTCTTAGTCCCGTGGACTTCCTCAACATAGTTGCTCATGTCATTATGCCAGCAAGGAGAGTCTTTCACTCCAGTCAGCCAAAAGAGAATCTTGCATTTTGTGACATAATCATGGGAGTGACATCCACCACCTTTGCCATATTCTGTTGACTATGAGCGAGTCATAGGTCCTGCCTACTCTAGAGGGAGGGTATTACAGAAAGATGTGACTACTAGGAGGTGGGTAAATATTAGGAGGGTTACCATAGAGTCTGTGCACAACACCCAAGGCGGCCTGAAAAGGACTCAGTGGATTGGCTTGTCAGTTAGGCAATCGCAGATGCTAGAAGAATTTGAGTGTTTTGGTGGGGGCAGGAAACAAATTGCAATAACCAGAAGACAGAATGGGAAATGAAAAAATCGAGGCAGCAAATATAAATGACAATTCCCAGATTCTTATTCATGAAGGGAGGAAGAGAGCAAGTGACTACTAGCTGGCCAGTGCTCCTGAGGGACAGAATGCTGTGGTGCTTGTCCCTGGTTCTTAGCATCTGCTCAGCGTCTGCCAAAGAGCAGCTGCTCAATAAAAATTTGTTGGACAACAGTAGCCAGAGTGGAGAAAATTTGGAGAATTGTTTTTGTTGTTGTTGTTGAAGATGGGTGAGCTTAGACATGTCATTTTGTAGGAGAGAAGACGTCAATTGAGAGGAAGAGGTTAAAGATATAGGAGAACGGAATCTTTGTGGGATCAAGAAGCCATATGAAATGGGAGGTGATGCCCTCTATGGAACTGCTGGAAAGTTTATCTCTCACTTTCTTACTTACATCTGACGTCCTTGCTTCACATTCAGAGAGAAGAGCAATGACTAGAAGAGAACCTCCTGGAGCCCTGTCACACTATCTCTCCATGTCCAGCCTCAGTGCTCAGATCCTGCACCCTCTGGTTCCTAAGGATGAACTACCTGGCTGTGATCCTGACCATGCCAGGAATTCTTGCCTCACTCTTTTGCTTATCAATGCTCCTCTCTCAATGGTATCATGCCCATCAACATACACATACCTCCAATTCCCCTAATGGGGCAAAAACAAACCA
>NW_012136636.1:5114968-5124762 GCF_000956105.1 Propithecus coquereli | reverse complement strand
AGAAAGAGTAACAATAAAGGGGTGGTGCTTTCCGAGGCTCTGGCTTTCCGGCCAGAGGGTTTCTATATAAGGAAACCCTCTGGGGCTTTCAAGGGCTACATAGTTATAATGGGTAAACAGAAACTTACAAGCTCTTCCGCAGGCTTTTGCAAACGCGTGGGCTTGGTAAGCAGCTGTCCGGCCTCATGGCTCCGGACACTTACTTACATCCGATGTCCTTGCTTCACATTCAGAGAGAAGAGCAATGACTAGAAGAGAACCTCCTGGAGCCCTGTCACGCCATCTCTCCATGTCCAGCCTCAGTGCTCAGATCCTGCACCCTCTGGTTCCTAAGGATGAACTACCTGGCTGTGATCCCGACCATGCCAGGAATTCTTGCTTCACTCTTTTGCTTATCAATGCTCCTCTCTCAATGGTATCATGCCCATCAACATACACATACCTCCAATTCCCCTAATGGGGCAAAAACAAACCAACCAACCAACAAAAAAAACCTCTATTTGTATTTTTTCTTCAACTCCAAGGACCACCGAGTTTTCTCTTTCTTTTCACAGAAAAACTCCTAGAGACTCATTCACTATCTCCAATAATACGTTTAGAAAATTTTTTTGGTTGTTTGCTTACTAGAAAATTGTAATCAGGATGGTTAAATGTGGAAGAAAGTCATCTTATATATTCCAGTTGACATTTCACAATGTGGGGAAAATGCAAGGATAAACATGATTACTCTTGGAAATTAACTTGATTTAGAAGGCGATAACTGCGAGCACCTGCTCTCTATTTATCCAGCATTCTGAAGGGAACTATGTCTATTTGCAGCACCATCTTGATGAATTTGATCTGTTTGGACAAGTGGCCCCGCTCTGTGAGCAAGGACATCTGTAGCTGCCATGAAAACAATTTCACCCAGGGCTGCATAAGCAGAGTACAGACTCCCTACACTCCTTTCTTGGATGTTCGGTTTTCTGTACCAGGCCTTTCAGGACAGAAATCACGTGCCAGACACCTTTCTATTCAGAGAAGTAACACTGCTAAGCTGCAGGTTTTAAATTTTCTATGTTAGTTGTACTTTCTGAGCTTCCAAAGAATTGTCTGCCTCCCTCTTTGAGTTTGATGTTACAATTTTATTTAAAATTTGATTTTAAACTATGAATAGACAACAAGTCTCCAGTTTCTCTGATGCCTTCTTACCATAGATATTTTCACTGTGCTTTAAATTTGACGTGCTTACATCTTCTGTCTTTATATGGCTGAGATAAGTTGCTGAAATAGTAAATTGTTTTTGTACTTTCTGTCATTTTCTCTTTCTTCTCATTTCAAGCAAGTAGCCAGGATTTGTAATTCTTTTATAAATCCTCCCCCTATCTCTACCCCTCTGGGGTTTTTGGCTGGGATGAAAGCAAAGGCAGCCTGTTTCTCCCTGTCTTTTGTAAAAGCCTAAACCCATTGAAGAGATTATCCTGGGTTTTCTGGAGGGTTTGTCCAGCAGCAAAGCCGTGGTAGCCAGGAAAGGGACGGGGCTACATCCCAGGACACCCAGAAAGGGAGTGAGGTCTATGGGTCCTGAGAACAGGTGTCTTGGCCAAGGGGCTCTGCTGATGTTATGCCTCCTTGCTTGGGGTACAGGACTCTCAGTGATTCTGGGAGCCCCTCTGGGTGGCAAGACTCAGATGGGAAATTGCATCTGTGTACCTAGGGAGGTAGGAATTCCAGTCCTTAGCATGGCCCAGCATGTCCACTGGGCTCACGTGGGCAGCAATGATGCAGGCAGTCTGATGAGTACAAAACATCCCATTGCCTTGATGTTTAATAGACCTACTGGATGTTTATAGCAGCTCAGGCACTGAAAATAAATAAAATTGAATATTCTATTTTCTTCTTGGAATCAAAATTTTTGGATACCAAATTTTTCAATATATGTATATGCATATATACACACACCTTACCGACTTGAGTTTGTGGATTGAAATTCATACCAGCTACATTTATAAAAGGCATTGAATTTTGTTGATTTCTGTGTTCAATGTTCTCCTTATACATATTACACCTTTTTATTCCTAACTTCCACTTTCCCTTCTTTAGGTTACAGAAGTATTTTTCCTAGAATTATTTTCCAGGAAGGAGTTTAACATTCAATGCTTCTGTCTCAGGTAACAGAAACCAGAATGAAGGACAAGGAACAGGTGATTTCTATCATTTATCTTGATCAGGTTGAGGATTTTTTAAAATGATAATTTCAATCATATTTTATTTACTTTAGTATATTTTATTTATTAGCTGCCAATTATTTATCACTGTGTAAAGTGGTTGTCCCATACCCTTATGGATGGGTATGTAGTTGTTTCTTTTCTTTTGTTTTTTACTTTTGAAAACATCCTTGAAGATATTTTTGTGTGTGTGCACCTGTGTGAGTAGATAAATCTAGAAGTAGAATTCCCGGCTCAAAGATAAATGTTTCATTTTAATTGCTTTTGCCAAGTCAACCTCCATAAAGTTAGCTCGATTTATACTCCCATAAAAAATAAATTTAAAAACACACAGGTGGTGTGAATTCAGGCCCCATAGCAACAGGGGGAACAACCTGCAGCTACAGATGTGTTCAGGGGAAAATGTTTGGTGTATGTTTTTCCCAAGGCAAGCCAGGACCCTTCGTGAGCAGACGGCTCATCGTGGCTGTTTTCAGCACACTTTTCCTGAGCATGTGGCCCTTTGGGGCCCTGCCTCCTGCAGGGGTCCTTCATCCAACTGGCCCCTTCACTGATGTCTTAGGATTGGTCCCTGCTCCCTGAAGGCTCCTCAAGGTGGCCAACAGGTTCAGTGCTGGCTTACACTTCTAGATTCCTGTTCTTTCTCAATTTTGGCAATTAAGAACGTTCCTTATTTACCCACCTGTTCAGCCAAGCATTTTAGATGCCTAAAAGTATTATTCAGCATTTTTTCAGTATTTCTTAGTGGAAAGATTGACCATATTGTCAGATATGGAAACCTTACTTGTCTTTTTACTTTCTGTCTGATATCACTTTCTATACAAAAGTTATACATTTTGACGCAAACTTGTCAATCTTTCTCTGTATAGCAAAAGTTACAAACTGGTGTTATTTCTATTGGGCAATGTGATGTTTTGTAAGACTCTAGGACTAGGCAAGAGTTATGGGGCCCTTGTCTCTATAACTTTGGGGTTCTTGTCACTTCTGCATTTGTCTAAAATTATAGAATAATATGCATAATTTGACCTCAGAGAACACCTAAATACTAAAACTTGTCTGTGTGCATGCAAAGTTACTCATTGGAGGGGAAACATAAGAAACTTTAAAAGTAATGTCAATATATGCTTGGCCAGAATTTCTTCTTAGCTCTATCACATGTCAGTTTATATCTTCAATTCTTTTATAAGTATAAACAAATGACTACCAATTAGACAAATTTCATCCCAGGCCTTTTGACTGCAGAAAACTCAACTCCTTAGCCATTTATATTTGCATTAATATTTTAAAATCTCTGAGGTATCATAAGAAGGTATACACACAAATGTGATATCAATGCATCCTAAATGTAAAGCTCAATTGATATAAATTTTTCTATGGCTGAAAAAGCACAACATTAATGTAACAAATTTAAAAGTAGGAAGTCTGTAATACAATTACATGACTTCTCATCCTAGCACCAACCAATCTAACTATATGACATTTCTAAAGTCAGATCTGCCATTGTTCTGTTAAACTGATCAAACTGGTAGTGACCAGCACTTTAAACCATGAAGCTTTATTATGTGACTGAAGCTTTATGAATACCTTAAAATTAGCAGTTGGGGTTTCATTGTTAAATCAGCTAACTGGTCTACTGAGAAGAGGCAGAGAAAAAAAATCTGGTGATATCATAAAAAAACCAAACCAAACACGAATGTGATAGCCAAAAGTTTTCATTTTGTAGAAAGATGAGAAATATAAAAATAAAGAAATACAAGGTCTCTAAGCTAAAAGAAAAGTTACTTTCTGTATGAAAACCTCTTCATTCAAAAATGCCTTGCTGCTGACAATCTGTGATTCAGTACTGTGCTTTTGGCTGAAGAGTTGGATCTGAATTTACCTTAAAAATACACTATATGAAATTCAAGTGATCAATAAATTCAATGACATTACAGATTTGGGATGATGTCTCCATATAAAAAGATTTCAGTTGTGGAACTGCAAATCTGAACATTTATTATTCAAGTAATCTGTCTGTCTATCACCTATCCAGATCACTTCTCAGGCTTTTGCCTAAGATCAAGTGTATCTATCTAGAGAGGTAGTTTTCATCGTTAGTGTGTATACATTTGTTTGTTTCTTCAGGACAGCATCTAACTACTATAACTACTATACCTTTCATGTTTGGTTACATTTTCTTCCTTGTACCATCTGCCTTTATTGCTTCATTAGATATTCTAAATACAGTGTCAAAAACCTCACATCTCCCTTTTTTACTATAACTTTCTCTTGGAATATTCTGTTCTTTTGTTACTTTTCAAATTCTCTATGTGTACTTTCTGTCTTTTACTACTTTTATTCCTTCATTATTACTCTAAGATGAATTACTATTGTCCAGATCCAAGTATTGATTCCATTTTTTGAAACTATCCCTTGATTTCATAAGGCATACCCTAAAGTAAAGATCAGTAGGAATAGACTTTATGATTCCTTGTAATCCACAAATTTCTTTATTCTAATATTTTCCTTTAGTGAAAGTCTTGCTGCAAGAAAATTTTAAGTTAAAAAACTGTATTATAATCCCGTAGGCATTGACCCTCTCGTTTGCAGTTTGTATTGTTACTAATGGGAAATCTGATGCCTTCTGATTCTCATCCTTCTGTGGTGATTTTTATTCTGGAAATTTTAGAAACCTCTCTTTAAACCTACTGTTCTCAATTATTACAGTGACGTATTTACCAAGGTTCTTTTACTAGTCATTTTGTTGGACATTTGTTAAGCTTCTGTTATCCATAGACTCCTGACTATTGGCTCTCAGAAAATATATTGTGTTAGATTTTTGACCATTCCTCTATCTATTTTCTCTGTTCTTTCTTTCAAGAATTTCGACTAGTTGAAAATAGTTGAATTTCAATTTCTAGGAATAATCTTACATATCTCTCATCCTTATCTTTTCACCCATGTTTTCCATTCCTTTTCTTTTTTATTCCATTTTCTTGGCTACTTCCTCAATTTTCAATTTCTGCCAGTTATTGAATATTTTAAAATTTCTTAAATCATACTTTTAATTTTCCAAATGTTCTTTTTTTAAAATGTTTTTAATTTTTTTTTATTTCAGCATATTATGGGGGTACAAGAGTTTAGGTTAATATATTGCCTTTGCCCCACCTGAGTCACAGCTTCAAGCATGTCCATCCCCCAGACGGTGCACACCACACACATTAGATGTGAATATACCCACACCCTCTTCCTCCCCCATCTGCCTGACACCTGATCAATGTTACTACTGTATGTGCACTTAAGCGTTGATCAGTTAATACCAATTTGATGGTGAGTACATGCGGTGCTTGTTTATCCATTCTTGGGATACTTCACTTAGTAGAATGGGTTCCAACTCTATCCAGGGTAATACAAGAGGTGCTAGATCACCATTGTTTTTTGTGGCTGTGTAGAACTTCATGGTATACATATAACACATTTTATTAATCCACTCATGTATTGATGGGCACTTGGGTTGTTTCCACATCTTTGCAATCGTGAATTGTGCTGCTATAAACATCCTAGTGCAGATGTCTTTTGGACAGAATGTCTTTTGTTCTTTTGGGTAGATACCCAGTAATGTTCTTTTTTATTTTTTTCATTGTATCTTGTTCTTATTTTATAGATGAACTTTCTTCTTGAATCTCTCCATAGACACTATTTTTCCCTCTTTGAGTTTCATCTATTCCTAGATGATTCTGTCATCAGTTGTTCTAGCTGTTAATCTTGGTGTTTTTCTGGTCACAAGGATTTCATGAAATACATGGAGGTCCCAATGGTTCACTTATATTTGAGATGAAAATAATAAACCTGCTTGTAAGCTCTGTAAGGGCAAGTCTTGTCAACTGGCAGTCTTGTTTTAGAGTAATTATTCAGACAGCAGGAAAGTAACTTGGAGGGCTATTATATAAGCACCTTGGCCTGCAGCAAATTTCTACAGAAAAGACCTGTGCAATTTTTTTGGCTGGTGAATAGACACTTAGGTGCTGGACAGAGGTGTATGGATCGTGTTAACTGACCTAAAAACAGACTATTCGATAATCAAGCCTCCTATTTTATGCCCTAAGCCTCATTCCAGCACTCTTTTGTAAATGGTGTTTTTGAGATCCAGTGTCCCCTGGGGTTCTGCTGATGTCTCCTGCTTTGCCATAACCACCTGCTGTGTACCCCAGACCCGCATTAGTCGGTGTGTGATCTATGCATCAGGGTATCAGCATCCCCAAGGAGCTTGATAAAAATACACTCTCAGACCCCACCCTGGACCTAACTGAATCAGAATCTCTGTGGGTGGTGCCTCCATGTTGTGTTTTAACACACGAATTTTTTTAAGAACGGACAATTTTGAGAACTATTTGCTGCTCTGGACTGCAGCTTCCTCACTCCCATTTCATTAGGTATCTCTCCTCTAACCACATGCAGACTTCTAGAAATTGTCACTATCTCTTGTCAGACATGTTTGCTACTCATTCTAGGATTGTGTTTTGATGCCAGAAGTCACACATATGTGTGACAAAGCAGGAACAGCTAAGGAGCCAGGTGGACTGGGACGTTAAGGATGGTAGCAGCGCAGAGCACAGGCTTTCACCCAGAGGCTGCGGCTGCCGCGCGGCCCACTGCGTCCCAGACGGGAGCATCCGATAAGGACATGAACCACTGCTGCCAGGACCTCTGGTCTCCGCGCTGTTGGCGTGTGGGTGAAAGCCGGGGGTGATTTCCTAATGTGAAAACATTGTGCATACCATCAACACAGTCTGTGGGCCACACCTATAATGCCGTGTTTAGATCATTTTTCCTCTGTAATATCACTTGAGTGGAGGCTTGGTAAGAAAACAAAATGAAAACCTCTTATTAATCTGTACCATTTAGGAAGAATCATTCTGTTTCTACTTTATTTTTTAATAACTGTTTCTTTGAAATATAATTAAGATGCATATATGCATCCTTTTAAAGTGTACAGTTCGGTGGCATTTAGTATATTCACAAGTTTGCATAAAGGTTACCACAATCTAAGTTCAGAACAGCGCCATCGCCCAGAGGAATTCCACCCCCTCCGCAGTCACTCCCCACTCATTCCTTCTTGCCCCAGCCCCTGGAACCACCAAGCTGCTTTCTATCTTTATGAATTTACCCATTCTGGACATCTAAATAAATGAAATTTTACAATCAGTGAACTTTTTTGTCTGGCTTCTTTCACTTATAAATTTTTGCAAAGTGCGTCCATGCTGTAGTGGGTATCGGTGCTTTATTTCTTTTTACATATTGCATTGTATGTATATACCACATTTTGCTTATCCTTTCATCCTTTGGTGGATACTTGGGTTCATTTCTACTTTTTGGCTATTATGTATAATTCTGCTATGAACATTTGTGTACACATTTTTATGAACATAATTTTTCAGTTTTCTTGGGTATATAACTAGGAGTAGAATTACTGGGTCATATGGTAATTTTATGTTTAACTTTTTGAGGAACTGCCAAACTATTTTCCAAAGTGGCTGTACCATTTTACATTCCCACCAGCAACATATGAGGGTTTCAACATCTCCTGTTTTTGGCCAAAACTTTTTGTTTTCTGTCTTTTTAATTTTTATTTTAGTCATTTTCTTGCATAGGAAGAGGTACCCCTTGTGATTTTGATTTGCATTACTTGGTAAGTAATTTTACTGAGCATTTTTTTGTGTATTTATTTGCCACTGTATCTCTTCTTTGGAGAAACGTCTATTCAAATCTTTTGATCATTTTTTTATCAGGTTGTCATTATATTGTTAAGTCGTAAGACTCCATACATATTCTGTATACAACTCCTTTATCCGATGTATCATTTGCAAATATTTTCTTCCATTCTATGGATTTTCTTTTCATTTTTCATGATGGTATCCTTATAAGCATTGGTCCTACTTAATTAATATTAAAAAGAAACAGGAATAGATATTGAATTTTACTACCTGCTGTTTTACTGTCAAAGATGTATTTTATATCATTTATGATGTCTCAATATTGAACTAAACTTGTATTTCCAAAATAAATTTACCAAATTATTATGTTCTAATTTTTTTAATATATAGCTCTGTTTTTTATTTGTTTGTTTATTTATGTTTTGTTTCCTTGTTCTGAAAAAGTCCCAGTGTAAAATATTATATTTCTGGTAATTCAGTTTTTGTGTTTCTAACCTTTTCAGATTTAAATATTTAATGCATTCTCATTCAGCGCGTGAGGAAGGTAATATATTGGCTCTCCTGAGCCACATATGGCCCACAGACATGTTTGGTTTGGCACAAACAATCCTACAAATATTAGGACAACTCCCATAAAAATCTGGAGACTCAGCCTCATTTGAAAAACCTGATTCCGTAACAATAGGCTGATATTTGCACCCAGCAGCAGTCAATGAGAGCTGATTACTAGTTTGTCTTTAAGATAGGGTACATGGATTTCAGGCTCTACCATCTCGTATAGTGTTGATTATCATTCAGCCACGGACATTATCTTCCTATCCCTGTATAAGTCTGAGTTTGTAACCTCTGGTTACAAAAGAGTAAATTTACTCTTTTAGTTTTTCTGCACTTACATACTCTGTAGTATTTCTTTATAGATCCTATTCTCCCTCTCTCTCTCTCTCTCTCTCTCTCTCTCTCTCTCTCAATGTGTGTGTGTGTGTGTGTGAGTGTGCGTGTGTGTGTGTGTGTGTGTGTGTGTGTGTGATTTCTTCACTCGACCTTGAAGGAGTAAAGAAATGTTTGACATATGTTGGGATAAAAAATGGGTTTTTGGCCCTGATGTTCTGTCCAATTATGGTTGAGTCTTCTTCCTTCTACCACTGGAAAGCAGATGGATGTGCAAACCCCAGGGCATTTCCCAGGTCCAGCAACCAGTAGGCTTGGATTTTCTACAAGTGTTGTGTTGCTTCAGAACCCTCCAGATCCACTGGCACAGGGAGCATATTGGTGCACAGAAAATGGGGAATTACAGCCCATACTGGTACCGAGTGTTTGCCTGTCTGCCCCTTGCAGAAGTTGTAATAAATAATGTGGGTGCTACACTCCTCAGAATGAGCCACGGCACTGCCAGTTTGGCCTTATTTTCTATGCACTGTCTGAGAAAAAATTTAATTATCTCCTTGTCAGGTCTCTGAACCACAGGTAAAATGTTGCAAATCATAGAAAATATCGTCCTACCTTTTCTCAGATGTTGTCTATTTCCTGCAGAGAAGTCAAAATCTCACATAAACTGAGTAGGTCTTCTTCAAGCCTCACCCCCAAACTGATAATTAAAATTAGTTCTTCCCAAATTCTGTCACTGAGTTGACAGCTCAGTTCTCAATGGTGATAAAAGTTGTTTACTTTTCTGTGTCTTTCATAGATATTCATCATTAAGGTGATGGTGGTTATGACCATACAAGGGTGAAGATAATGAGGGTGATGCTGATAGTGGTAACTACGTTCATAATATTAATTTAACATTTTCTAGGAGCCAAGCACCACCTTGCAAACTAACACATCCATGATGTCCTTTGGAATTTGAAGCTCTGTTTTGGATCTCTCTAATATTTTTGCATTTCACTTTTTATAC
>NW_012136636.1:5105600-5112409 GCF_000956105.1 Propithecus coquereli | reverse complement strand
TTTTCCCCAGTGTACGTTTTTGTCTGCTTTTCAAAGATTAGATGGCTATATGAGGATGGCTTTATATCTGAGTTCTCAGTTCTGTTACATTGGTCTATGTCTCTGTCCTTGTGCTAGTTCCATGCTGTTTTAGTTGCTATAGCCTTATAGTATAGCTTGAAGTCTGGTAAATTGAGGCCTCCCAATTTGTTCTTTTCACTTAATATTACTTTTGCTATACAGGTTCTTCTCTGGTTCCACATGAAGCATAGAATTATTCTTTCTAGATCTGCAAAAAAATGATGTTGATATTTTAATAGGATTGGATTGCACCTATAGATCACTTTGGGTAGTATAGTCATTTTAACAATGTTGATTCTGCCAACCCATGATCATGGTATGGTTTTCCACCTGTTTATGTACTCTGCTATTTCCTTCCTCAAGATTTCATTAATTTAAATAAAGCCATTATTCTATATAAACTAATTGGAATTAAATATGTTTTCTAAAAGCCAAAATGTTCAATCGTAATATTAATGAATGATATAATTCCTTCAATTATCCAAGTTAAAAAAAGAAGAAGAAAAGGAAGAACAAGAACAAGAAGAACAAGAAGAAAAAGAGAAAAAACAACTGTAATATATTATTTAATCCTGTTATTTTGACAATATGATAATGAGTAAAAGTCATGAGGAAAATTTCACTTTCATGACTCTGGTTGCTCAATAAAAACTTCATATTAGTTATCTGCTCATCATAGTTGTTTCTGTTCTAAAAACTTTTGTTCTGAGAAATCAAGCTTTGTTGACTGCCTACAAAGGAGGCACCCTTAGGGTGGTGTTAAGCTGGCATAGTCACCTAATCCCAGGTGTGACTGTCATTTTTGTAGGCTCAGAAGTTTGATAATTAGTGAACTCAGAGGTTATTATATTCCAGTATGCAGACATCATTGAAATTGTAACTTATGTAAAAATACATCTACCAAGTGTATGGGATACTTGGGTTCCCCAATTAGCAGTCTGTCCTCACAGATGAGATTTCATGGAAACCAAATTATAGCAGGAGAAGTTAGGTCATGGTCTTAATGGCTTTGGTCTCCATGCTATGATAAAGCACTCCATCATCTCCTTAGTGTTACACCCACGTCACTAACTGAATATTTACCCTCGAGGCCACGTCCTTTCTCATCCCCAGTGAAAATATTAAATACTTAAATTACTTAATACTTTCAAACACCTTAAATACACTTTACATAGCTACTCCATAGATATCATTTATTTTTTTATTTAATTCTCAATATTTTTATCACCAACTCTTGTACAGCTTACACATATAGATTAACATCCCATTATTCTATATGAAATTCTTCCAGTTAAGTGAAAACTGGAAACTTTAAGGAACATATAGTTCTCATCTTTTCCAATAAAATATCTGTGGAAAATGGTTTAATTAGTTACTTATTGATTTATTTGACTTGAAAGTTTAGAATGCAAGATGTGGTCTGATTATGTAATATTTTGTTCAACCTTTTTGTCTTCAGTAAGTTTTTATCTTAAGCACAAAAGATTGTTTATTTTTCACATAATCTTCAGAGTAGAGAAGAGGCATCGGAAATATTACAATAAATATTTCAATGGTATTTAGGGACATCAATACATCTTCAATTGGATCTGTCAATAGAAGCAAGGAAAAGGATTCATACATATATGTAACAAATGTTTATTGAGATCTGTTTTGTCTCAGCTACTAGGAAATATAGAGATAAGTAGATATAATCCCAGTCACAAGGATCTACAGTCAAGTAAGTAAGGAGAGATGCAAAAATAAATTAGTGTGTATTAAGCATTTGCCTAAGCAAAGGTATACAAATTGCTATACAGTTTTAAATGTGAAACTTTTAGGTCAGTTTGGGCCCATAGAGAAAGCAATAACTGAGAAGAGATTTAAGGGATAAAAAGTTTTTCAACTAACAAGTAGCAAAGGACACCCAAGCCAAAGGAAGCATCATTTATAAAAACAAAAATGTGAGAAAATGTGGAAGATTCTGGGATCTACAAGTAGTTCAATGTGGCTGAATAAAAAGTGCAAGACAAGGTGTACCAGGAAGAAAGACTGAACCAGAAAGGCAAGAGGCCATTCACAGTGGGGCAAGCAAACTCTGGAAAATACTTCAGAATTTGACTTTGAAAAAAGGGAACTTGCTTCTTCCTTAAACTTTATTTTTAGACAGTTGATTCACATTCAGTTTTAAGAAACAGTACAAAGTAATCTTGCATACCTTTGCCCAGTCTCCCCCAGTGTTAGAAAAACTGGTTTGTGGATAAGGTGACGGTGCACTGACGAGACATACAGACTGTTTCAAGGAACTTTTCAGGAGGCTGATTCATGGCCCAGGATGGAGAAAATGCAGGTATAGCCTAAGTTCATGCTAGTGCGGATGGAAAGGAGGGAATGGATTTGCAACACACAATTATAATAAAACATCATCAGTATTGGGTAATTGATTGGATGCTGGTACTACAGAAAGAATGGGATGTAGAAGCCTTCAAGTTCCTATCTTTGAAGACATGGGTGAGACCACAAAATAGAATACAGAAAAAGGATATCAGTTGGTCAACAGTAGGTGCAGTAAAGTGACTGAAAATCATAATGAAATATATCAAATGGAAGTCATTGGTATCCTTAGAAAGAACATTAGGGAGAGAATGATTGCTGTCTCTTCCCACCGGGCTTCTGGGGAGAAGAGGCTGCACTCACTGTGTCCAATTCCCTCACTCTTTTAGTCTTCAGTTTACTATTCAGTCTACACTGCAGTCTGGCTTCTTATTAAGTGGTGAATATAGTGTTTGAAAGTCATTAACTACTAATAGATTTATGTACCCAGGAATGTGAGAATTCCTTCCTAAGAATATTATCTTCTTTCTGTATACTTCCTAGAAGAGATATACATAAAGAAAAGTGAAAAATGAAACATCAAAGTCTTTCTTTAATATTAATCAAGTGTCTAATACTTAGTTCCAGCATAAATGAAATGAAGAATGCAATTTAGCTTTGTGGCTTAACAGTGCCTCTCCTTTCTGCTAAGCTGGATCTAAACTGTGTAAACCAGCCCATCACCAATATACCAAAGAGCTGAGACCCCTGTCTATGGGAGCTCTCCCCCTGAAAAACAAGATAAGAGGAAGAAGATGGCTGAGTCTGCTGTTGGAGCTTGAGTCCTAGAACTGACCCTTCAAGATTTGTTTCTGCAACAACAGCAACTAAAAAGGATCCCAAAGACCAAACCACTCACAGAAGGTTGACCTTTTTGCCTGCACTAAGCTTCCTTTGAAATGTATGCAAAGCTCTTCGGAAGCTTCTTGGGGGTTTTACAACCCAGAAATGTCTTTCTCCAGGACCCTGGATCCACGCCTTTAAAATGTAATCATCCAGGAAGACAGGGACCTTATCTCCCAGTCTCTGTGGGACAGAGAGGCCTAAATTTCCATGAATGACAATTAAACAGATGGCCTAAATGCTCTGACCAACCCGGCCTCAAGTCGACCCCAGGACTTTCTCACCAGCTCACTGTGTGCTTAGAAACTCTCCCCCTTTTGTATCAGCTAAATCAAGTTCTCTCTCTCTCTCCTGTGGGAATGATCTTAAATAAATTCTTCCTTACCTGTCTAACCTTGTCCAGGGCAATTTCCCTTTGACAGTTGGATTGAATAAAACAGAATCTTAAGTGAATCTATTTTCATGGGTAAATGAAACATTTATTTTAGGGCCCCAAATTATGGGATCCACCAGTATCATTACTTAGCAAAAATGAATGAATAAATAAATAATAACCCATATGAGACATTATAATAAAAATATTTTTGTCATTAAAGATTGAAACTCATTAAGTATTTTCTAGCATAAATTATTGAGTGAGGTAGTAATTAATTAAGATTAAAACTTTAGGAAAAGAAAACTCCGAGGCTTGACGTTAAGTACTTGATTAAAATTTAAGGGGAAAATGTTCTTTTGTGTTTGCAAAGTTTCTTTTTGAACCTGTTGTGTTCCAAATTCAATCTTGCTAATGATACCCACTCGTAATGATGTGAAGTGCAAAGAAGCAGCAAGGTGAGTTGCAGTGGTTCTCAGTCCTGAGAGCAGCATTCTCAACTTCCCAGGCCATACCTTGCTCCGGACCCATGAAATCTGATGGATTGATGCAAAGATCAGAAATGTGTTTTCGATGCTGCCTTGATGATCGAATGTGAGGGCAGGCCTAGAACTACTACACTGTCATGCAGTTTCTAAACCAGAGTTTCTCAAATTCAAATAGGCATACACATCATCAGAGGACCTTGTGAAAATGTGGATTCTGATTCAGTATCTGGGCTGGGCCTGAGATTCTGCATTTCTAACAAGCTCCCAGGGGACACGGGTGTGGGGATCACACTTTGGGTTGTCAAAATGGTTTTCAGACATGGCTACTCATCAGATACACCTGGAGAAGTTAAAATAATCCTGATGTGCTGGTTCAATGCCAGAGATTCTAGTTTAATTGGTCTGGTGTGCAGCCTGTGTGTTGGGGTGGCCAAGGTTTGGGTCCACACTTGTAAACCAAGATCCTGATAGTGTAGACCTGAGGGCAGGTCCCAGAGACATGAAGACAGCTGCAACAGCTATGGACTTGTCCCAGAGATCATACATTATTCAGATGTTTCTGAATTTACCTAGCTATGGTGCCTTGAGTTCAGGGGTTCTTTTGGAGAAGGGTACCAAGCCCTGCTGTGGACAGACAAGGTGGGCCCATTTTGCAGAGTTCCTAACTGGTGAGTGAGGAAGGCGAGAGCCCACTAAAGAGCACGAACAGGTCTCCACAAGCAAGTAGCCCTTTGGCTCCAAATTTCATCACCATGATGACTTCTGGGGCTAAGAGCTTAAAACCCACAAGAGGAATGCAAGGTAAATGGGGTTTATCACCATTGAGCTGCCTCACGATAGCCAAATCTCAGACAGCACAGCATTCTGTTCTGATCATGAAGCCACTGTTGACCCAGACTGTGGCATCATAATCTCCAATGGACAACTCTGAACCCTGCACAGAAATCAGTCCACACGTGTGCACAGCACCCCCAGCACTGATGTGGAAGCCAAAATTTAACAGGTAGCCTCAGAGAAACATGAAACCACAGGATTAGTTTCTATGGTTCCATGGCCATAAGCCAGGGAGGTTTGGTCCACAGCAGAGACACCTAGCAACCTGGAACATTTATCTTTGTTAATAATAATAGTTTACATTTATTGACAGACAGCATTCTAATCATTATACATGTATTATCCAAGTTAGCCACAGAAATACGCTATGTGATAGGTGCCATCCCCTTTTGTACATATGGAAACAAGGCACAAAGATGTTCCATAACTTCCCAGGGTTACACAAGGTCACAGGAGTGCCTGTACTAAGACAGCTGTTTCCAGAAGCTATGATTTTAATCACCATGACCTCATGCCTCATAACTACAGTTCTCCCTCTCCCTCCAAAAGTCTAGCCATTTCCAGGGTGTTTATTGCATAATCAAATTACTAGCAGTGGTAGTTCTTTCAATACTGCATAACTGTAAGCTGGTTGCAATCCTTAATTTGGTGTTTTAGTCGCTATACCCTGAACTTAGGAGAACATCAGACTTTCTTCAGCTCATTTTCTGGAACAGCTGCAACTCCATATGTTAAGTGAATTTGGGTCAGATCGTTCTCATGTGAACACTAAGTGCTAAAAACAGTGTAATTGGAAGCTAGAGTTAATTACTAAGACTTGAAAATTTTTAGAAAAGGATGCTAGGAAAAAATGTGTGCTTTAAAATAATACATTGCTGTCTATTGTTAGGTTGGTTGTAATTTACAGAATTATTGATGGGCACTGAGAAATAATTTCTGAGTAATAATTTAGGTTCGCTTGATAAATAGAATTGTTATACATGCTAAGAAGGATTCCCCATCCCCAGAAGTCTCCTGGGGCATTTGCAAATTTTGTCTTGGGCATAAATGCAAGAGCATTGTGACCACAGGAGTCAGTTCTACCCAAACTGCCAAAAAGTGCAGAAAGGCAAATAAGAGAAGGGTCCATTTTGGGATGCTTTTATAGGTACTTTAAGAGCTTGCATAATGTAAATGAGTACATGGTCGTGCCTGGGGATTGGTTTAGTTTTATTAAGTCTGCTAATCCCTTTGGATATTCTACCAAAAATTGTAGTATTTAAAGTATGCCAAAAATGAACACAAACCTTTGAAAATCCCTGGTCACTCTTACTTCTGGTGATAAACAGTTTCCACTGGCCTGTAGGGCTTCCCCCAAACCACCCTACTCCAGTCACCTGTGGTTTTTATGCCTTCCTGGACCAGGAGCTTGGCCTGTCTCATCACTCCTGGCCACTAACACAGACTCGTTTACTGAGCTTTGTACCCATAAAGAAAGAATGAAGTCAGTGCTACTCTTTCAAGCTAAATAGGAATTAAAAATCACATCCTTTTCTTGGGTATGTACTTTTTTTTTAGTTTTAGAAATCTAGAGCTATTAAGTACAACCCCTTGCAGTCCCTGGCCAGTCAATGTGTCCGAATACAGTCATGAAAGTCACCTTCACAAAGATAAGGGAAAAGATGAATTGTGCTTCTGGTGACAAAGGCTATTTTAGACTGTCAATATATTCTTTACGATTTTGTTAACAATGATTTTCAAAGAAAGAAGAGACTATTTTTAGCTAAAGTTTTGGTATAATAAGTTTTTTATTTTAATGCTGGATCTCTCATACTATTTTAATAAATGGCTATTAAAAAGAACTAACTAAAATTTTATAT
>NW_012136636.1:5102889-5104904 GCF_000956105.1 Propithecus coquereli | reverse complement strand
AATAACTGCTCTATTATAGTCCATTGAATTCAGCATAAAATATAAACATCCAACAGTCAGAATAAACTTATCTGTGAAAGAAAACTAAATATTTTACAGTAAAGATAAATTACAAAAGTAAATAAATTTCACATGTATGTGCAATTTATGATTTCATGTAATCCACGCTTGAAAAGAAATATTGGATATTTGGGAAATTGTATGAGATTGGAATATTTCAATACTCATTTAATATAAATGTCAATGCATTTTATAGTTTACCTTCGCTGTGCTGATTTGAACATAATTTTTCCAAAATGTGACTTTTTTTTTGTTTTTAATTTAACAAATCTTGTTTCCAAACTGAAGTCACAAACATGGTGCTAACATAGGTTATTACTCAGTGCTACCATTTTCTAACTCAGTGGTTCTCAACTGGGGACAATTTTGCTCCCCTACCCCCAGAAGTCAGCTAGCAATATTAGGAGACATTTATGATTGTCCTGACTGGGATTAGAGAGGGAGGGCAGGGGCATCTAGTGGGTAGAGACAAGGGATGCTGCTAATCACCCTACAAGGCACAGGACAGCCCCACAACAAAGAATTATTCAATCCAAAATGTCAATACTTCCACAGCCCGAGCAGGGAAAACTTGATTTAACTGGATTGCAAATCCAAAAGCAACTATGTAAAATCTCTCAAATTCTTAAAATATAAACTCTTCTCTAGTAAGTTAAGAGGTTACAACTTAGTTAAAATACCCACCAAATACACTTTGCAAATTAGACAGTAAAGATTTCAAGAGAAAAAATTTTAGAGGAGGATATGTTTGTTAGGAAACTAAAATTGTGTGCATTTTACATCCCATTTTCTAACTCATATCATCTGCCGTTGTAGTTCACATGAAGCGAATTTATCCTCCCATTAAAGTAATTGCTGGGGAAACAATTCAGTTGAGCAATATAAAGGGACACTTTTGTTCATAGCCTTAGCAACTCAGCCCAGTAGGTATCATACCCCAGATCCCCAGCAAGAGGAGCTTTGGAGGAAATCTAGAGATAAATGATTCCTCTGTTGGTCTTTCCTCTTTCCAAGCAAACATGACTGTGTATCCAAGCACAAAAAAGAGGACAACCAGATAATCCACGCGGAGCTTCCCAGAAATATCTGGTGCTGGATGATACCACAATAGAGCCTTAAACATGCCAATCTGTTTAACTGAAAATTAAGGTCAATCAGTTCCCAAGTCAACTTTAGAGTGTGTGAATATGATGTATTTACAAAATTGGGTTATCAAGTTCATTCATTTTTCTTAATGAATGTGTTGTGAACATGTACAATAGGGTGGGACTTGACTCATTGACAGCTAGTTATAACTGCCCAATCCCCATAAACAAAAACATTGAAACTGAACTAGAAAAACATAGATATTCCATTCTATTTCTTTAAACAAAATTGAATTTGTTGTTGATATACCTTCTCCCACACCAACAAACATGGACTTCCTGGTCAAAATATCCATTTGCTATATTTCAAGTGAATCTATAATAGCTACTCAAAAAAAAATCCTTAACACTGATCCTTTTCACTTAATAAATTGATTAGCTAAGCAATTATTCTTTAACAATTACTAAAATACATGTTGATACCTGGGATAACTAGAATCCACAGGAAATTTAAGGCTTGATTTATAACAACAGCTTCAACTCCCCCTTTCTCCAAACCTGTTAGGAAACAAGTATACCTAAAGTTGAAGAGCCACACTCAGACAACTGCATGTCAAACAGTGAGCGACTTTTGGAGAATGCCTCTCTTCTCAGATAGAACTTACTACAAGATAGTCATTAAGAAATTTCTAGAAAAAATAGATATTTTTCGATACATGACATACAGCAGCTGAACGAAGGGCAGTGATTTAAACTGGGGTCTTCATTTGAATATTCAGGAAAAATAATATGGTCAATGTTGAGAAAAGGTTGTTCAAGATCAAAGCACGACTGAAGATCTGAGTTCTTGAGTCAGTTTGTAGATATACA
>NW_012136636.1:5098356-5102484 GCF_000956105.1 Propithecus coquereli | reverse complement strand
TTAAAGACATAGTTAAATGAATGAAAGGCAAGCTATAGAGTAGTGGAAAATATTTGCAAATTGCAAATGTGATAAAAGACTTCATTCAGAATATTGAAAGAACTCTCTTTAAACTCCAGATTAAGAAAACAAGCAATCCAATTAACAAAAGGGAAACGATTTGAATAGGCACTTTTCCAGTGAATGTATAAACACATACAAAGATGCTGAATATTTCTAGCCATTAGGTAAGTGATAATTAGTAATAAAACCATAGGAGATAGTACTATACATCTGTTAGAATGGCTAAGACTCTAAATGTATAAATAATAAATGACAATGACAAATGCTGGTGTGGTTGCAGAGCAACTGGAATTCTCATACACTGTTGGGAACCCAAAATGGCAGAGCCACTCCCTGGAAAACAGTTTGTGATTTTCTTATAAAATGAAACATATACTTGCTCTATGTCCAGAATACCACACTTAGGAATTTATTCTAAAGAAATAAAAAATTATGTTCACACAAAAACTTGTACACAGGTATTTATAACATTTGTATTCATAGTGGCCAAAGGAAAAAACAAAACCCAATGTCTTCCAATTCTCCAGTTTATGACTGGGTAGACAGACAGTGGTGCATCCATAGAATGGAATACTACTCATCAGTAAAAAAAAATTAACCGCTGAGACATTAAAAAATGTAGATGAATCTCAAAGGCATACACAGAGTAAAAGAATTCAGTTTCAAAAAATGACCTACTGTAAGATTTCATTTATATGACATTCTAGAAAAGTAAAAATTATAGGGATAGATAACCGACTAGTAGTTGCCAGGCATTGAGGTGGAGGTGGGGGGAAGTTGTTAACGAAAGACAGTATCAGTGAGTTTTCGGGGGTGATAAAACTGTTTTATATCCTGATTGTGGCATTTACACAAATCTACAAGTGTGTTAGAATTCATAGAACTGTGAATAAAAAAGTCAATTTTACTTTTTTGTAAATTAAAAAAAGAAGTTGAAAACCAAACCAATTTTCTAGAATATCTTAATAAATTGGCCAAAGGTTTGGTTGATTTAGGAGCAGTATAACTGAGTGGAGTTTCCCAAAGTGTAAAATATAGAAGACAGATGGTACCCCAACTAACATAGTTGATACCCACATAGGGCATTCAATGTCACTTCATCCCAAAGGGAAAAAAGTCTTCCCATTTCAGCTCTTTTTAAAATCATGAGATAATGGTGAGGAATAAGTTGTGAACCGTTGAACAAGGGGCGGTGGGGGCAGGTTTCTAGGGATGCTGACCTTCATGCAGTTGAAAAATCACATATAACTTTTGACTCCCCAAAAGCTTTACTACTCATAGTCCACTGTTGACTGGAAGCCTTACTGAAAGCATGAACAATAGATGGACACATATTTTGTATTTTATATTTATTATATGCTGTATTCTTACAATAAAGTAAGCTAGAGAAACAAAAATGTTATTAAGAAAGTTATAAGGAAGTTAAAATATATTTATTATTAATTAAGTGGAAGTAGATCACCACAAAGGTCTTCATCCTCATGGTCTTCATGTGGAGTAGGCTGAGAAGGAGGAGGAAGTGGATGGGTTGGTCTTGCTGTCTCAGAGGTGGCAGAGGTGGAAGAAAATTTGTGTAGAAGTAGACTTGCACAATTCAAACCAGTGTTGTTCAAGGTTCAACTCTACTTCGAAGATAGAAAGTAGAATGATTGATGAATCAAGCCAGAATATAGTCTCAGAGAGTAGAGGCCAGAGCCCACCTGCTGGGCAGACCCCAGGAGAGGGTTTAAGTTTGAGAAGAGGCAAGGTGGGAGCGTGTGATCAATATCCTCTCTCCAAAACCACCTCTCAAGGACACTGTGTGCCCAAGTAAAACCCAAAGCATAAGCAAAACAGGATCGCTAACTCCTGGAGGTATTCTCTGAAGATGTTGCCAGGCAGGGCAAGGAAATTGGAAATGGTTTTGGAATCCTGGCGTGAAGCTGACTTATTTTTCATATTAACGTGTTTTTCAGCTCACTGACTGGCTCTTTCCCAGTCATTGCAGAATGGATTCTGCCAGTTAATACGCCTAGCAACACGTATAGAATTTCTGTTGCACTTTTCTATCATCCAGATTTTAAATGTGAACAATCAAGGAATCCGTGTCATTTCAGGGACCTCTATAATACGAAGGGGAAAGTCCAAGAAAACAAACAAACAAACAAAATGACCCAGGAAGACAACTCAAGGAACAAAAAATAACAACAACAACAAAAACTGAAACTTTAATTGGGAAATGCATACACATTCAAGAAATAAAAAAGGAAAATGACAGGAAAAAATAAGCAATGTAGACTATCAATACAGGAGGGACAACTTACAATTTATAGCAATTCCCAAGATGCAAAGGAAATAAATTATAAAAGAATGATACATGATAATTTCCAAAGTTGAAGGGCAGAAGAATTCAAACAGGAAGACACCATAGGAAATCTAAAAGGATTCTCTTGAAAGCAGAGAATGGCTGTGCTCATTACTATCCATGCTATGCTTTTTCCTCCTGGGACATACCACCAGACCATATTATATTTCCCAGCCACCCGGCCGTCTCTATTTCTCTCCTGCCCCCATATATATAATCTTCCTTTGCTGCGGAGTGCAGGCAATCCATTCCGATACTGAGACCCTTGAAAATGGTAGAGGCATGTGAAGAAAAGAACTTGGGTTCACGAATGACGGATGTGTGAATAGCGACAGCCACCCACTGCTAAGCCAGTACTGTGAAGTGAGCAAGAAATTAACCTATGTTATATCAAGCTGAGATTCAGGATCTTTTTTTATTAATCAGATCATACACTTTGACTAAAATAGAAATTGATACCTCGACTTGAGCTACTGCTGTAAAAAAAGTCTAAACTATGTGGTCTTGGCATTGCAATGGGGTATAGTGGTCAGCAAACAGTTTGCAGGGTAGATTGCAGGAAGTTCATGCTTTGCAACAAAAAAATATTTGGTAAAAGTATAACCAGTAATGCCATAAATCTAAGTAAGTGTTAGAATATAAAAACATTCACAGTAGAATGAGTAAACAAATGATGATGTTGTCAACAATGGGAAATTAAGGAGCAACAAAGAGGGCTGCTGCTACTTAATGGCATGGGCACAAGACAGGAGTGAGGGGTGCTGGTAATGTTCTAGATAAAAATAAGTAGAATGTGAGCTACACGTGATTTAAATGGTTAGTAGCCACATTTTTCAAAAGCAAAAAGAAACAGTTAATGCTATTTTTATATATTTCACTTAACCAAACATGGAATCAATATAAAATTTATTAATGAGATATTTTAATTTTTGGTACTAAGCCTTTGCAATCAGTTGCGTATTTTACATTTACAACCGTCTCAATTCAGATGCCAATTTTCAACAGAAGTTCTTGATCTATACTTAGATTTTGTAAATTTTACAGATAAAAAGTAGATTCACATACTCAGGTTGTTCCAAATATACTTAAAAGTTTGTCCAATAAATGAATCAATGATAAGTTTTTGTAAGGAAGTACAGTAAGTACTAAATAGCCACATGTATTGAACATCATAGTTCCAAAGCTTGATCTAAGTGGTGGCTACATGAGTGTGTTCACTTTGTAAAAACTCACCCTGTACACTTATAAGTTGTGCATTTTCCTGTACATACATGTTATTCTTCAATTACAAAAAAAGAACTTATTGCTTTGGGAAGTAAACCTGAGAGTGGGAAACATTAGCATAGGAGCTCATTTTAAAAAATTTCTTCTGTATTATTTGCTTTTTCAAACATACGTATAAATTGTTTGACAGTCTCTATATTAAAAAAACAGAAACTTCAAGGGTTTCAATTTTTTGCTGTATTCCTAGTAATGAGAGGAATTCAATCCATTAGTTGTTTACTCTAAATCCATACCTCTGCCCCTAAGCTAATTCACTTGATAAAACCAGTCAAGATGGAAAAAACCTTAATGATTCAGTGGTTTCATGATAATGCATATTTAGTCCACTTGTATAAAAGGACTTGAGAAAATAATGCCTGCTGTTTTATTCTATTTTAGTGTTTTTCTCAAGAATAAGTGTATTTAATCCTCCCAACAATCCTGTTAAGTAGTGACTA
>NW_012136636.1:5057281-5097091 GCF_000956105.1 Propithecus coquereli | reverse complement strand
GCTAGGATTACAGGCGTGAGCCACCGCGCCCGGCCTATATTCTCTAAATAGTTTTCAAGAATATTTTCATCTGATTGTTCCAGGGTGAAAGAAATTGTCATGCATATGGATGACACACAGGTATAAGATATACGGCAAGTTTATCATGACTCGTAAGACTGCATTGCGTTTTTTATGGAGCATGTGTAAACAACATGTCTCAGGCACTCAGTGTTGCTACTATGATCACTGCGTTGTTCACTCTTCTCAAAAATAAAATTCAAAGATTAAATGATATACCCTTGCTTGATTAATATTCTAAAATTGACAACTTTGTTGGGTTGCATTCATGCTGCATATACACTTTCCATGAACACTGTTGCCGTATTGATGAACCATGATGGGAAAATGCAAAATCAGAGCTGAAATCACTTTTCCCAGAGGTTGAGAGTGACCGTGAAACGGTATTGTTAAAACTCTGGCGACAAAAAATGGGGCTGCTCACTGTTAATTGCTCCATTGAGGAATAAGTGGCTGTTGGTTGACTTCGCAAAAATAAGTTGGTCTCTTTCAAGCACGTTTTGAAAAGCTTCTTGGATTATGTGGACCTTCAAGGATTAGGTGAATAATCACTCTTTTTATTCGGGAAATAAAAATTTTAAACTTTTAATGCAATAAAGATACCTTGCCGTATCCATGCAAAGAATACTTTACTTACATTAGTAAGAGCACAATGATCATCAGCAAGTTCAGATTCCAAAGTCCACATTTTAATTTATATCACAACTATCTGCACTCTAAATCTGTGGATATTGCTTAAAAACACTCTCCATATTTAAAAGCATTGAAACTTGAGACGTGCCTGCATGATTGAATAAAGGACTATTTCTACCATGGGTCAGAAACATTTCATTATTTAGATAATTTGCATTGACTGGCTCTTGGGGAAAAAACTGTGCAATGTGTTAGTGTTTGTATCCAAAACATCATGCTGACTTCTTTTTATCTCATTTCCTTAAGCCTCAATCAGTCCATATTATTGTATTTTCTAATCTGTATGCTTCTATTGGCAGTAGGCCTACAACATTGGATGTAAGAAATGATAGTTCTAAACCATGGCCTTCTGTGTTCAGTAGGCTTGCCATACTGGCTGTGGGAGGTATTTCAGATCAAGGAAGACAGCACAGTGTGCATTCTTAACATCCCATTAATCCTGTGGTTCGCAAATTAGGCTCCCAAATACAATTGGTCTCTACAAAAAAATTTTAAAAATTAGCTGGGTGTGGTGGCAGGTGCAGTAGTCCCAGCAACTTGGGAGGGTTAGGCAGGAGAGTTACTTGAGCCCCGGAGTTCTAGGCTGTGGTGAGCTATGATCGCACCACTGCACTACAGACTGGGTGACAGAGTGAGACTCTGTCTCTAAAAAGAGAAAAAATATTATTAATGCATTAATGCCTGGGTCTCATGCCCAAAGCTTTTTATTGAATTGGTCTGCAGGCTTTGGGAATTTTCAAATCCTCCCAAGTGATTCCGATGTAAAGCCAGGGAGGAAAACCCCTGCCTTTCATACCACCCTACAGGGTTCACAGGGTCATTTCCCACATGCGGACTCCTTCGTTTGATTTTGACAGTATCCTTGAACAGTCTTGAAGTTGTGCAACGAACAGGCACAAAGCGGATGCTGGGCTCAACGTCGTCCTGTCCCACCAGGTCAATACTCGTTCAGATGGGAGGGAGGACGAAGGGGAGAACTGACTACCCAGACTTGACTATAGGTCAACAATGAGCTTTGTTTTTCATTTAAGACCCACTTTTGTGGTTTCTGTTTTTCTGTTTCTTTGCATTTGGCACTATAAACCCTAAGTTCATTAAAGTTAGGAACAACATCAAAGAAGTAAGGAGCTCTCACTGAAAATGCTGTCCTTATTTTATTCTACATCACACCACCACCTTAGCTGAATGCATTAGCATTTCAGCAAGAATTAATTCAGAGCAAATATATGGACACTCTACAAAAAGAGTGTTATTGTTCTTAATTTTTTTCAGTTGTTGAAATGTCTTCTAAGTATACACTTTTGTAATTATAAGAACAGTTGCTGAATAATGTATGACAGAGGATGTCATTGTCGCCTCCATTCAGAGGTTAAAAATAGAGATGTCAGTCCATGATTCTAAAATCACAACTTTTCATTTTAATGTACTGTCTTTCTGGAATGAAGGTAACATTTCTGACCTACTATTGGGAGGGTATGCCCTGGGAGCTCCCTGCATAGCATGGATGGATTTGCGGATCACCCCATGTAAATTTCCTTCACTTCTTTTTGTCCTTTGTTAGTTTTCGTTCCTTATAGTTGCACATCTGTAAGAACTGTTGGGTGATTCAGGGCAAACACTTTGTCCTGTATGAGCACTAGCCTCCATACCTATAAAGGGTTGAAAATAATGCACATCCGAAAGATTGTTGCAAGGATTAAATGAGATCACATGTGTGAAAGTGTCCAATAAAACACCTAGACCCGGGGCCCAGGTCAAACATGTAAGGCTGAATAGAAGGATCATCATTTCTGTTGGCCATATATATTTTACCATTTAGCAAATGCAATTTATAAATCTACCTAAGACTTTGTCCTGTTTTACAGATTTTTTATCTATGTTTAGAGACTTATGCGATTAAGCTACATAGAGTTTGGCTTTCCGATGTCAATTGCTCTAGTAGTACTCTATTCAGACACATCATTTATATACTTCATTATATTGCATTACTGTACTGAGGGGTTTTTAAAGGTATTCTATGCTGCACTAAAGGCTTAATACTGTGGCTTTATTTCAGGTTTTTAAAAGAAAAAGGAAACTTTTGCTATGGTAGTAATTAACAACTGGTGCAGATGGCATTGATCAAAGTTTACCCAGAACAGCTGTAGTTTCTGTAATCTACAACCCAGCTGTCCCGGATAGTATTTTTAGCACTTTATTATCTTAATACAAGAGGCAGTAGTCAAAATATAGTTAAAAGATAATAATACCATTTTGGAGAGTCTAAGAATGGAATTAGGTTTCTTTTCTCTCTTTTTAAATTTTTGTTTGTTTTCTGCAAATAACTAAACCCTAATGGAATGGACAAGTGTACCTTTATGATAGAGTCAATAATAGTTACAAAGGTACACTTTTGAAAATTGAAATCATGAATGTACCTTCAATAACGTCATCATTCTTCAAATCCTCCAACAATAGTCCAAAATAAAGATCATGACCATTTCCATTTTGGTAAAAAAGAAAGAAAGAATGATAAAATTATTATCACTTAATAACAAAATATTTGTTGAGTGAGTTAGAGGATAAGAAGCACATGGGCAGGGATTCACCAGAAAAAAATGTGAAGTGCTGAAAAATATTGATTAGATTTCAAAGATTGATTGCTAGAAAGATAGACACAGAGACAGAAAGACAGTTTATATAAATATGCATGTATTAATTAATACATAGAGAAAAAGATACCAAAATAATATTTTGTCCAAATTCTCCATGGCTTAGTCTTAAAACCAATATTCCACCAAAGATCAATGTCATTATAGCATAAACCTCTCAATATAAGAATAAATCAAACATGTTATCCATTTTTAAATCATGAGTATTATTCTTAAAAATTGAAATGGCTTCATTTTTAACACTTGATGTTAAACCACAGAAACAATAATTTCTCTAGACCTCTTAGCTATTGGATCACTCCAGCGATCAGTGTACCACATTTTTGCAACAATAAATATTTTCCTTTTATTCAACTTAGGTTTACCTTCATAGAGTACCTCATTTTTCCTCCAATTTTTTATTATTCTTAATCTACATATCCTTTATTATGCCTAGATAAAATAATATGCATCACTGATTTTTTACATGGTATTGGACATGTTCCTTATTTGGAAATTTTAAAGAGACTAAGTGGGTATTCTGCTTTTATGTCACTTTTACAAGATATCAAAAATGTCCAAGTAGGATTTTTATTTCAAAAAACTAAAGGCCAAAACAACATTTAAGAACTAAAAAACAATATACAGCTTTAAAAATTTATGTTGTTTTATAATATAAAAACTACATACAAATCCTTAAAGTTTGGATATGTGATATTATATAATCTTAATTACCCTGCCTTGAACTATTATTTAAATTTATATGTGTATATATATTCACTTAAAGTATACAATGATCAATCTAGCAATATTTAGCTAATGCACTTGCAATTATTATTGCTACCACTTTTCAATTTTATGCCTATTTATTAATTATTTAAACATTAACTGTTTTATACATAATTGTCATCATCATAAATTATTACAGTTGATTTTAGCAATAATAAATACATGATTATATTTTAACAAGGAAACCTTAGTAGATAAAATACATAAGGAGACACTCATATCAAGTTACAAAGTACTTTATTTGAGTTGAATATTGACAATAAATCTTACGATATTAATAATATTCTAAGATATATGATATTTAAAATCTTAAGGTATAAGATATTAATAATAATTCCAAATGACATGCTATCATGATAATTATGAGTAAACTACAAGTTCTTACAATCATTAATTCCTGACAATTTCAAGGATGTCAGATATAATAACATTGATGAATAGCAGATTTTAGTTAAATATGTGTGTGTGTAAAAAATACATATATATGAGAGGTCTTCAAAAAGTTCAGAGAACATGCATATTAAGAAAAAACTTGCATGGATTTTAAAAAAAATTTTACCCCAAATCAACTAATATTAACTTGTTATAACATGTCTGAACAAGATCCAATTTGAGGCACTAAGAAGGATGAGACATCAGTTTGAAAAGAGCCCCTATCAGAGTAACATGAATTCTGCTAAAATCTAAGCAAGAACAAACATCAGATTTTTGAAGCTAAGGGAGAAGAACGGTGAAATCATTGATGCTTTCTGAAAAGTGTATGGGAAAAATACCCCCCAAAAGCAGCAGTTTACATATGGATAACTCATTTTAAGAAGGGACACAGTGATGTTTAAGATGAAGCCCGCAGTGGCAGCCCATCCATATCAATTTGCAAGGAAAAAATTCATCTTCTTCATGCCCTAATTGAAAAGGACTGAGGATTAACAGCAGAAACAATAGCTCACACCAAAGACATCTCAGTTGGTCCAGCTTACACAACTCCAACTGAAAAATTAAAGTCAAGCAAACTTTCCACTCGATGGGTGCCAAAACTGTTGCTCCAAGATCTGGTACAGAGAAGAGCAGGGCTTTCAATGGAAATTTTAAACAAGTGAGATCAAGATCCTGAAGCATTTCCTTGAAGAATTATAACAGGAGATTAAACATGGCTTTACCAGTACAAGAAAGCAAAAACTGAAGACAAAGCACACTCACAGCAAGAGTTTCCAAGAGGTGGACGTGTCCAGTCAAAGCAAAAGTGGACCAGTCAAGAGCAAAGGTCCTGGCAACAATTTTTGGGGAATGCTCAAGGCATTTTGCTTGTTGACTTTCTGGAGGGTGAAAAAAATGACAACATCTGCTTATTATGAAAGTGTTTCAAGAAAATTAGCCACAGCTATGTCAATGTATACAATTTTATATATATCTTAATATATATTCAATATATTAATTTTATGTTAATATACACAAACATTATTTAATTTTATGACAAAATATTTACATCAGCAGAATTACTAATGACTGACCACCTCATTCCTGCCTACCTCAACCATTCTGCTCTCTATACAATGAAAATTTGGATTTTACAGTTATTTAATATTCAGACTCAAGGTCAAACTTCCACTAAACCAGGTGCTCTACTGTGAGTATTGAGCAGAAGCTGCTCCCAAAGGTGGGCCTGGAACTTCTCTGGCATCCCAGTTACTACCACAGACCTATTAGGAACCTTCTGGGTTGGCTAAGACTCTGTTCCAATCCCTGCCCCTGTGCCTGTTCTGATGAGACTTTTTAAACATATCTTACTAATTTCTCTAGGTGATGTTATTCAGTTTCATAGCTTTAAATAGCACCTGTCTGTTGATATGCCCCAGACTTATGTCTGTAGCTCAGACTTTCTCCCAGATTCCAGAAACCGTGTGCCCCCCATTTGGAATCATACTAGCACCAAAAACTTATATTCAAAAGCAAATTTCTCTATCCCCACCCTCACGATCTTATCCCATCGTCTTCCCAAATTCAGGTAACAGCAACTCTATTTTCTTGTGTCTTCCCTTTTTCTCACACCCTCACTCCTTACAGCAGTCAATCATGCCAGTCCTTTAAAGATGAGTCTTCGAGGATTGTGGTCTAGGCAGCAAGGCATAGGATTATGGTTTTGCATATTCAACACCAAAATAGCAAATCAAAGATATAATTTCAATTACGTAAATGAACAAAGAAACAAAGTTCACCCTTATATTTAAATCCACTCACGTGATCAGTCACCTCAATAGCCTATGGAGACACAGACTACATGTCGTTTTGTAGGTCTGAGTCATCATCTGTGCATATATCAAACGTATCTGCAGCAAATTGCATGGATTGCATGGATTTGTCTCTTGTGAATTTAGAGACATCTTCTTATCAATGGGAGTTTATTAAATGTTGTTTGCTGGTCAGAGAAGCAGAAACACCACCTTCTCCCACATGGAGACTGGATATGTGAATATACAGTGAAAGCTCCGATGACTAACACAGCATCCTTATAAAATAAAAAGTACCGTGGAGTTCCTCACTACGGAAAGCCCTGTGCTGTCTCCGCCCCTCAGATGGGTGAAGAAAGTATCCTGTGAGTATCGTACTTCCTGCTGCTCAAGACATGGGCTATCACCTCCTTGAATAGATATTACCATGCATGACCCTTGCTCTGGCTTCATCCGTAACAAAAAAACAGAATATAAATGCTTGGAGAAGTCAAATAGTACTACAGAAATTTCTCCTTAGTTACTGATCACTCAGAAGTGAAGAGCTAGATTAAAATTTAAGTAATACCTACCCATTTCCATTCTGCAGAGGTGGAATCTACCCACCTTGAAGACCGACTGTTTCATGAAAAGAGCTCCCATGGCTTCCCCATCTTTGAATACTGTGAGTCTGACGTGTGTATCCTGCAGGTGCTCAGAAATCATCGTTGATGAAGTGAGACGCGTGAAGCTTTTAGAATAATTGATTGCATCCCAATTTTCTATTTAATATTTCAAATAAAAGCTGATGTGGCACTAAAGTAAACCCATTAGAACAAAGCAAGGGAACAGACCTCACCAGTATATCTGTCAGCCTTACTTGCAATTTTTCATGTCAGAGCTCTGTTGTTAGTTAACCTGTCAATATCACATTGATGAGGAGGAAAGCCGAATTCATCTTCCTGTCTTTCCTTCCGTGCAGGCTTCAACTCCGTGATTCTTCAATTACCTACGCCCAACAACAGGACATTTTTTACTACCCTATTTTCTGTACACCGAATTCAAATGTGTCAGGTACTTCCAACAATTTGTCTTCTTTGACATTACGGAGTTTTGAACATTTGTGTACATCACTCTGGACATAAGTGCCTCATTCAGCCGAGAGACCTCTCAGAGTCCCCAGCGAGAGGTTAAAGGCTGTGCTTTCACTTTAAGTATAATGGCTCTCAGAGGATTATCTAAGAAAAAGGTGCACTTGGCAAAGACTTTGAGTTATATTCACAGTCTAACAAATTCCAGAAGCAAAATGATGTTTTTTCTTCTACAATAGTCACAGAATTTCAGATTCTTTCAAGTATAGCAAGAAGGGAACTTGGACTCTTTAAATAAAGAATTATATTCCCAAAAGGCACAAGAAAGAACTGCGATAGGAGGGTAAAATATTGTCTTTTGGCAGCACCGTACCAAAATCTCTAGAGAGAAAATTGCACAATTTCCCTCAGCAAGCCATCACAATGTACATTTGTTACTTTCATGAAAAAGAGAACCTGAAAACCACATTCTCTGTGGATCACTTCTCGTCCCGTGGTCTTTAACAGTGGAGGCAGCCAGCTCTGTGCCTTATATTGAAGGTCGTTCTTTATTTTCACTCTAACTTTTGCTTCTCCAGCTTAGATAATTCAAAGTGACGACGGGATTTATATCAAACCTAATGGATTAAAAAAATATTAATACCTTGAGAATAAAAATGACAATATTAAACACTAACACTATTCAAAGCTTTCTATAAAAATGGTTTAACCATATATTTTCCATTATTGCTCCACAAGGTTTGTATGTTTTATTTCAAAATATTTAATCATCTTAACTTCTCCATGTACTTGTCTCATTCTTTCCCTTTCAAACACATCTTCCTTTTTTTTTTTTACAATGCCTAACTTTGTCAATGAATGCTAGTCAAAACTTATATGTTCACAGCACTTTTAAAGATACAGACACCAATGTGATGAGATGTGAGAGTATTCCAAGATCTTACAACCAAGAATTCTTTTTTCCTTTTTTTAACATAATACTAAAATTCCACAATGAGATTTGTATCTTTTGGGTTAAATGCCATCCTTACCACAAGAGTTTTATTTATAATATAAAGATAAACTTTTACGGATCTAAAAATACTATAGATCTGAGGGGAGAGTATTATGGAGAAGAAAGAGACTATTCCTTATTTAGTGATTATTATTCTCTAGATAAGTTTATATCTATTCTTATTTAATGTCTGGGACAGCCCATTTTATATATGAGCCCACCGAGGTTTAGGAAATTTAAGTAAATAACCATCCACTGACTACCAGATTCTAAACCTGGCCAGTAAGGGTACAAGGAAAAATGTCAAAAATCAGCTTCATCTTCTTCAGATGCAATGCTCACATAAAAACGAAGGTTGATTCATCCAGTTAAATTAAGATTATAGTCACAGAGGCAATTTGTATTAAGGACAAAATGCATTACCAAAAGGTCTCCCACTTCTCTCCATTCAAACCAGCTGCTTGGGCCTATTCAGCAAGAAATATGATGTGAGGAGAGCATGTTCTTTGGAGTCATATACGCTTGAGTTAAATTACAAATTTTTCACTTCCCAGCTATGTGACTTTGGGAAATTATTTAATCTTGTTGAAATCTCAGGGTACTACTTGATAAAGCAAGAATTGTCCTGAAAATAAAGTAATTTGAGAATGAAGAGTAAAATGAGAATAAATATTCCTTTTGGAATACCTGGCAAAAAGTATTTACTGAATAAACCAATGTAAAAATAACATATACAATAATAATAATAACAGAAACAGTAATAATAGAAAACCTAAGAGGAAAGGAAAGGCACCACTTCCTAGATCTTCCAAGTCATGGTAGAGCTTGCAAAACAGAAAATAGAAATGCTCTTATAACATAAAGACGTTTATTTTCACTCTTTCTCTCAGATTTGTCTGTGTTCTGTGTTTTCATAGAGACATGTTGCATTACACAATTTGAATGGACTTTAAACCTAGCCTTTGTTTTTGTTTTTTGTTGTTTTTTTTGAGACAGAGTCTTGCTCTGTTGCCCAGGCTAGAGTGCCGTGGCGTCAGCCTAGCTCACAGCAACCTCAGACTCCTGGGCTCAAGCGATCCTCTTGCTTCAGCCTCCCGAGTAGCTGGGACTACAGGCATGTATATATATTATTTTTAGTTGTCCGGATCATTTCTTTCTATTTTTTTAGTAGAGACGGGGTCTCGCTCTTGCTCAGGCTGGTCTCGAACTCCTGATCTTGAGCGAACCATCCGCCTCGGCCTCCCAGAATGCTAGGATTACAGGCGTGAGCCACCGCATCCGGCCCTAGCCTTTGTTTTTAAAAAGATTTACACCTCAGCCACCCTTATCAAACAAGTGCAAGTCTGTTGTGCCCCAGAGGGGCTTCACCTGCTACCTTAGACAAACAGCAGCTGGCATGCATGTTGCAGATGGAAATAGAGTCCTGCCAGCAGGTGCCACTGCTTGCTGACACAAAGCAGTGTTTGGGTGATGAGCCACCTCTCGTGCTTGGGAACACTTTGAGTTGCGTTTTGAGCCACAGATCTTGGGTTTCCTTGAGTGACTGCTCAGCTGCAGAGGTGATGGCCATGAACCAGATGACCATGAAGAGGATGTCCACACAATGTAACGACATCTGGCCTCAGAAACTGACGCCAGACGCAAGACCACGGTGTAGGAGGAACCACAGGAGGCTAAGCTCAAACTCTGCACGTTTCTAATCACTATACCTGTAGAACAGGAGGAGAAAAGAAAGTGAGGCCAGGAATACAAGTGCAGTGTACGTGGCAGGGGCTGAGAGGGGTTCTGGGCAGAACGATGACGTGGACCCGATTTCCCTCCAGGTTTGGCCTCGTCAGTGCTCACAGCTCTTCACCCGGTCTTACAACCCTCTGTCTTTCCACTTCCTGCCTTTCCAGACTCTGTTGTCCTAGCTGCCTTCAATGTTTAACATTTCCTTTCCTCCAACAAATGCTTCATATTTCCACCAACTTTTCTCTAAAACATGTATATCATTCTCTTTCTTCTGTTTAATAGAAAAAAAATGGCTTCCCGTTTTCCCTGCAAGATTGAATTTATACTTCTTATGTGACACGTATAGACTTTCACAGCCTAAAAGCCATCTCACTGGCACTGTTGTCCCCTAGTGTTCCCCTCTGCCACACACACAGACACAGGGGGCCACTGAGGGGACACTTAGCTCCTGCTTGAGGCTTTAAATATCCTCTTTCATGTAGAAAGTCAGTGTGCCAGCACTGTTTGTTCAATAAGCCACCCTTTTGCCACTGAACTAAATATCATTTTTATCTAATACTTTACCCCGTGTATACTGGGCTCTGTTTTCGGGTTCTATTTGATTAAAACTATTTGGTTTACTATTTGGCTAAACTATCTCTTTATCTATTCCAGTGCTATCTTTAGTTGACTCCAGTGGCTTTGTAGTATATGCTGACATCTGCTAAATGGCTTTTAAAAGGAGTTGTCTTGGCTGTTCCCAAAGATTTGTGTTTTATATGAATTTTAAGATTATTTCATCCAATTCCAAATTGGATGCATTCTGTTGGTATTTTAAATGTAATTTTATTAAATTTGCATATTAATACTGAGAGAATTGACTAATGAGGTATAGATAATGCTTTTCATTGTGACTGCCTTTTTGAAAATGTCAGATACATTTTCTTTGTTAAAAGCCTTATTAATTCTTTTCCGAAAAGGGTATGACAAATCATTGTAGCCATTTTGTACACCTCAAAGCTATTTTGCCTTTTTATAGCTTTTAAGAGCAAGGAAAGGAAAATAAATGTTTAAAATGAAATAGTGGTGAGGAATTTCTGGGTAGCTAAGGTAATGGCAGTCACTTAAATCTTTATACATCCTTCAAAACACTGTATAGATCACCAATAAGAGCTAATATAACCACACAAATATTATGCTTTCAGCAAAACTACATAATGAAAAAGACAACAAATTCCACAAAAATAACATCTGAGCTGAGACCAATCATATCAGTTATATCAATATTTTCAATTTGGCTCACAATACAAGAGCCAACCACGTACCACACACAAGAGACACACCTAAAACAAAGTGATTCAGAAAGGCTAAGCTAAGGGGTGCACCAAATACACAAGGCAAATGAGATCAGTGATAAAACCAAGGCGGCGATCCTGACAGCAGACATCATGGCATCTGAGTCAAAAACATTAAATGAAACAAGTTAAACACCAGTAAGTCATTTTAAATATTTTATATTAAGATATAGGAGGTATGAATACTTATGCACCAAGTAACACATCCACTCCTTCATGAGGCAGAAACTATGAGAGGTGAATGATAGATGTAAACACACTCTCTGTGCAAGAGATACCAGGTGGACAAAAAATAATAAAGAATATTAAAAACTTCAAGTACAATCTTAGGTCTTCCCTTAATAAGACACACACATATTTATGTATATATGAATACTCTGTGTGTGTGTGTATATGTGTGTGTGTGTGTGTGTGTGTGTATATATATATATATATACACATTGTGTGTATAGTGAGCAGAAATTAAGAAGTATTCAAAAAAAAAAAAGGAAAAAATTCCACAGTAATAGGAGCATATCAGAAGAGTACAGGAGCCAACTGAAAGAGCCACCAATGGCTAAAGCTGGAAAAATCTGAGCAATAATAGTATTGGATTATAACCCAAAATATAAATATCTATGGATCCATGTGATATAAATAAATGGTTGCATAAATTATTATAATAAATATGGGAGAAGAGACAAATCTCCCATGCAGAAGAATATCAAATATTTTATGTAGATATTTCACCCTCAAGGAGGCCAAACCTAACTTCCCACTGCTCAGGTATGGGCTACACTTAGTGATTTCCTTCCTGTAGATCAAGGCCAACATCAACAGTCATAAGTCCTGTTGATACTATGAACACTCAATACGATGTGATAAACATACTACTTCACCTCTGCGGTCTTCCTCCCAATAACCCACTCTTATTCTGAGAAAAACATCAGACGAATGCCAGTAGAGGGCATGCTACAAAATACCTGAGCAGCATCCTCAAAACTGTCAAAGTCATGATGTACAAGGAAAGTCTGAGAAATTGTCACAGCTGAGAGGAGCCTCAGGAGACAGACAACCAGATGTAACTTGGTGCCCTGGGTGGGATCCTGGAACAAGAAAAGGACAACAGGTAGAAACTAAGGAAATCTGAATAAAGTATGGAATATAGTTCATAATAATGCATCCATACTGGTTAATTCATTGTAATACATTCTGAAAACTCTGTTCTCTTTTTTCATTTTTTTTTCAGTAAGTCTGAAACTGTTCTGAAAAACAAAGTCTACTAAAAAGAAAAAACAACACGGTCAGTTTGAACGACTCCAGAGTAGTTCAACTTTTCATCATGAAGGGTTCAGATTCCAAAGTGGTGTTTCCCAGTTCCCACTAAGGCATTTTTCAAGATTTGTTGCTGGCAAAGTATGCCCAGGCTTTCATTTGGGGAGGAGATTTTGTTGCATAAGAAACGAAGTTGGAGGAATATTTTGAAACATTTCCATAAGAGCAAAGCAGGTAATTCTTCACTTACTTAGAAAGGCTGGCCTCATGTGAGGTCGTGTCCTAAGTAAACATTTTGTTATTATTGGTGTGTGCAGATGTATTATTACTGATAGCCACGGAGTAATTTGATTTTAAAAATAACAGGATGGCAAGTCATTTTTATTGGTATTTCATAGTTAATTTTGCAATCAATGGCTTTTACAGCAAAGCATTAAAATAAACTGCCATCGATCTAACTGAACATAGAGAACACTTCAATTGACGAAATGAAGAGACACATTTTCTCACTACTGCCGCCTTTTCTCTCTCCTTTTAATAGACAAGCTTATTGAATGAAGTGAAATCCACTCCCCGTCCCCATTGCCTTATCTTCCATTTACTTCTTCATCCACAGCAATCAGCCTTATGCTCCTGCAGGATTACACCTGCTCTTGCCAAGGACAGTTATGACCTCCTAATTGCTGAAATGTATTGAGAATGTATAGTTATATCTTGTTCAATCTTTTCGTAACATGATATCACATGTGACCAAACCACAAGAGCTAGTTGGGGATCAAAGAGGATGGAAGTGACAACTGGGACATGGAGTAAGGTCGTTTCCACTCTAGTTTATCATAGAACCAGTAAACAGGCTATGCAGAAGATGGAAACGAGGCCAAGAATTCAGGCGGACACAACCCCCTCCTGCCTCCACAGGTCCTCAGGGAGGCGTGCAGTAAGACACATGGCCAGTGCAGCTTGTGCAAGCCAGAAAGACCTGAAACTGCAGACATACTACCTTTTTCCAGTTACAGGTTGGGAGAGGGAATAGCATGACCCTCACCAAGGCTATTCTCACTCTGGAGTTACATACCTCCTCTTGCTATTAATATTTCTTTCCGAGACACTGGGCCTACAGCACCTGACCAAGGGCTGCCATTGCTATCAGCTCTACCTTGCCATCCACTCTTCCCCTTCCTCTCCATGAATGCCAAAGTTCAGGCCCTCTTAACTAACTTTCTTGTTGCCTCTGTCACCCTGACAACCCATCTATTGCAGTGATTCCAATGTAATCTCACAAATGAAAGTAAGAATATCACTTTCTCATTCAAAATTAATCGCTCATTTAATTCTCATTGCCCCCAAAATGAATGTTAAATTCCTTAATGTATCGTATGAAGGTATGATGTATAAGACTGCCCTTATCTTCTTTAGGCAGATTTAAGCCCACCTGTTACTCCACGCCTCCCCTGCACCATCCCAACACTTAATTCCTTTTATAAAGTCTCATGGCATTGTACTGTAAATCTCTTTGCATATAAGAATGTAAAAATGCCAGAATTTAGGTGTTCAAGAAAATGTTAGAAGTTTTAATCTCAAAATTATTGAAAGACTGGTTGGTTGAATTAATTTAAAAACTCTTGAAGACTTTTAGAATTTTAGATATCATTCAAATCATTTGATAAGAACAACCTCAGAGATAATATTCGTCAAGTAACTACATGTTACATGTTGTGTTATTCACTAGGATAAAATAAAAAACATAAGACTTCTGAACTTAAAGGAGCTCACAACAGTCTCACTGGAGAGACTAATACACAAGTAACTAATTTCAACTCAAAATGATGAAGTAACAGCAATAATACAAATATATAATACTCACTGAACACTTAGGATGGAATGCTGGAAGTTACTGTACATATTTTACATCATTTAATCCTCACAATTATTTTACATATATATAACTATATATATATATATAAAATTATTATCCCCATTTTACAGATATGGTAACAGACTTAGCCTAAGTAAATTTCCCCAGTCATACAGCTAGGAAATGAAGGATCTAGGTTCAATCTCAAGTTTGGTTGATTACAAAGCTTGTTTTTGGAACAGAAGAATTTTCAGCATACTTTTGAAATTGACTTCATAGTTACACTTTGTGAATATTGTCAAAGGGATGCATGGTGAAAAAGGGGACACTCATTTTTTTAGTGGATATAAAATGTGTACTAAGTTTGATCAGTTTTAGTTGTAATGGAAACTGTGCTGCATTTTATATTTCCTTCACAGGAATAGTCTTGCCCATTTCCATATTCTTCCTTGTATTTACAGAGGCTGGAAGTCTGAAAACCACATTTCCTGGCTTGCCTATAGGGTTTTAACTTAGATTATACCACTGAGAGGCACTCACTCAAGTATTAGAAGCAGGAAGACAAGTAGCAACCTTTATTGTTTTATCGGTAGCAGGCAGATGTGTGAGCTCCAGCCAATGGATGTAGGGTTTGGGGAGCCAATGATTTCAAGGATGTTTCTGCGGTAACCTGAGTTGGTCCTGCAGGCAGCTGAACTCATCAGCCATGTGTTCCTGCAATTCTTGACCTCCCAAAGGTAGCGGACATTTTCTTTTATATTCACTTTCCCAGACATTCTAACAGTTTTCACAATCTCAATTTGCTGTATTAAATCCTTTCAACTTGAAACACTTTGAGTGATTTCTGTTTTCCTGGAAAAACTCTCATTGATACGCAGACTTTGTATTGGTTTGCTAGGGCTGCCATAACAAAGTATGGACTGGGCTGCTTAAACAACAGAATCGTTATTATCTCGAAGTCCTAGAGGCTAGAAATCCAAGATTCATGTGTCAAGGTTCCTTCTGAGGACTGTAAGAAAGGATCTGTCCCATGCCTTCCTCTGGCTTGTAGAGAGCTGTCTTCATGTTCACGTGGCCCTCTCCCTGCATGTGCATCTGTGTCCAAATTCTCCCTTTTTATAAGGACACCAGTCATTGGATTAGGGCCCACGCTAATGACTTCATGTTAACCTGATTACCTCTGTAAAGACCCCATCCCCAAATAAGATCACATTCTGAGGTACTGGGATATGGACTTGATCATATGTCTTTTGGAGGGACAAAATTCAACACATAGAAGACCTAAAACAGCAGCAGTGACATATACAAAATACAGATTAATTCTTCCTCATATAATCCACAGGTAATTCCACAGCTGGTTTACTGTTCAGCAATACTCTCAGGAAGGTAAGCTCTTGTTTTTTCTGCTGGGCATGGTTGTCCTTCTCAAATTCACCTCCTGGATCAAAACGATTGCTCCAGCACCTGCCATGACTGTATTCCAGCTACCAGCAAATGGAAAAGGCAAAGAAGAAAATAGCAAAGAACATAAGCAAGCTAGCTCTTAAGGAAATATCCCCCAAACTGTTCACAACATTTCTTATTACATTCTATTGCCCATAACTACATCAAATAGCCACATTTAGCTTTTGGGTGGGTTGCTGAGCAATGTAATCTCCTGAGAGGCAATTAACCTAGTGCAAACTTCTGATACTATGAAAGAAGAGAACAGATATTGGAGGCTGACTAGCAAAATATGCCATCCTGAAAATACTACAAAATTATCAGCTGTAGTTTCTGCTTTTTGATTGGAAGTAATAATGAAAAGACTTGAGATGTTGCTTAAATAGGTCAATGGAAAAACTGCCTAACCTGTGCATTACATCAAAATCCAATAGTTATTTCTGAAAGCAAAATTTCTTCTTTATCAAATGTCTTCACATGCAGTGTATGAATTGAAAATGTCGTCAAAGGAAGATTCAGAAGCAGGATCGCTTAGAAAAGGAGAGAAAAGGTTTTATTCACTAAGAGCTCTAGGGGAGTCAGACTTCAGAAAGACTGGCTCAGCAAGCCTAAAACACCACAGATATTTTTTACAGTTGCAAATGACTATGGTCTGTAAGGTTATAGTTTATACTGTAGAAAAAGCAATTTCTCAAGCAGTTTTGATATTTGCAAAGTTCATGATGTATACTCAGATAAAAATACATAAAAAATCAAGAATAACATTTTTGTTATGAAGTCCATATTTATGCAAAATAGTCAAGATTTTATTATTTTAAGTACAAGAACCAGTAAGGGCAATCTGTTATTTTTGACTTATCTCAAGGTACACAGTATTTTTTTCCCATAAATATTGTGATACTTGAAGTTCTTAGCCATCTCCAAAGCCAGGCAAAGTCAGGTTTTGTTTCTATGATGTTAACCAAAAATCTAAGTTCCTTCCTATGTGCTTCCATTTTTCCTTTTCTCTCCTTGGTAACAAGGACAAGATATAAAACACTGATCTTTGCTTTACAAATTTGAAAGCTCAGGTCTGACTTCTTTGGCCTCTGAGATAAAATATTAAGATATTAATATTATATGCCCTCCTACTCTTCCTGGTTTCCAAAATTGTCAGCACTCACATGTTATCCCCTGTCCTGCCATAATTCATCACTTCACACCACAGTCCTTTCCTGCTGCTCCTTAGAAGGAACAGACGCATCAGAAACGAGAAGGATCCAGGACCCAGCCAAGGGCTGTACAAAAACACAAGAGGACAGATTAAACACAAGGTTAGACGACTTAATCGTAATTAAATTATCGACTGCTAATTTTAAAGAGAGAATTTATAAATTGTGTGAGTGCTTGAGATGACAGTGTTTGCAGTTCCTGAGAAGAAAACCTTTCTATTCTGGGCCACATAGGAGGAGGAGCAGGCATTGTTGCTGTGCCCCACCTAGTGGAGATCCTTATGAAGAAATAAAGCAGCCTTTTGTGTCCAAGATTAAGAATCAGGATGGGATTGAAGCCAAATTTTCTCAAGCCTTCAACTAATCTGTTATAAATTAAGCCATCCGGAAAAGTATATTAATTTTTAAGCAATGACAATATGAGCCAGTGAAGCTTAAGACTGACACTTAACAAAAGGTATTTCTTCTAATATTAAAACTAGTTGAGAGATGATTTTAAAATTGTCACTATAGCTCACAATTAGCTTAAATGTTATAAATAACCATGTCCCTTTTGCTATGTCCATTCCCTCTACTTAAAAGAAGGTAAGCTTGGTATGATTTTCTAACGCTGGAAGTTAGATTTGTAGTCAGTAACCTTTTACTATCACTGATGTGTGTACTAAGTGGCCCATTGTTTGTTTAGGTGCTAGCAAAGGCTTGCGCTTTTTCAACAAGCAACAGAATATGGAGGATGTCTTGCAATTTGGAAATCATTTTTCAATCCTGACTTTTTTCCCTTAAAATTTCTAAAATAATGATTGATTTATCCCTAAAGAAAATCACTCTAATGAAAAAGAACCCTTTAAGATTACTTCAATTAATTGGTAGTAGTTACATGAAGTAACTGTGTTCAGAAATGGCATGTGATCAGGCTGAAAGCAATTTAGCCAAAGCAATTGTCTTTACTGCAATTAAACTGAAAGTAAGATGTTCAACATAAAAACCTAATTGAAAATAAATATTATTCGAATGGTGTTTTTTTTTTAAGGTATGGCGCTTGTTAAAATTATTTCTTAAAATATCTAGGTGCTAGTAAAAATTTGGAGGGAGAGATTTCTACTTTATTTTTTCTTAATTTTTAAAATATATATTCATTTATTACTACTTTGTTCTCTTTACAATAACGAAAATGTGTAAAAACTCAGATACCCAAATACTGGGAATTATGAATCTCTGGGTGTTCTTTTGAGGGGGGAAAATTTTATTTTTCTACTTCAATCTATTAAGAATATAGTTAAATCAATTTTGTAAAGCATGAAAAAGTGATTGGAGATATTGATAAAGATATGAAAATTTGATGACACTATTCGGAGACGGAAAGAGCTAAAAGACTCCAGTGATGCAGCAAAAATCATTATTCAAAGAATATATATGTGTGTTACTATTTTGACTAAATTGTCCTGGGGTCCAGTTCACACTCAGCTAAACAGCATTGATCAAATTGCTTGTGGGCTCATTGAGAGGCACTGGAAGTCTCCAGGCCCCGGCTCCGGAGAACAATTTGATTGACTGGGGATGGGAACCATTGCTGGGAGGGTCAACCAAGTTACAATATTCGACCAGAGGTGAGAGGGTTGATTTGCTCACCAGCTATAAAATAAATTGCATTTCTGTAAACAAAGAAAAATGTTCTCACAGCAAATCTTGTCAACTTCATGATAGAGTAAAAAATAACAGAAAAATCGTAAAGAAGCTCCCCAAGTTTTAGCCTTTGTTGGGGAAACACAAATTAAAATCTACTCCAACCCAGAAGTCCTCTCCACAAAGTCAGTAGAGAAATTAAAAAAAAAGTTTTATCTTCCACTAAACAGTAAACAAATGAGAATGTGATGCAGATAACAGGTAATCTACTAAGAGATCACAAAGAGGGAAAGAAATCTCACCCTTCTATATAGCCAGGGAGATGCTACCCACTGTGTGCATATTCTCCAGGTAAACTGTGGCTAGTCCTCAAGTAAGAGGGCTCCACAGTGGCATTTATTACTCATGATTCATCCTAAATACACCTGGTCCAGGGTGCCCATCCATGTCAATTAATTGGCTCCATATGAAGGAAAAATGCACTTTTTCTGTCAGGAAGCAATTTGACAGCCCGGAGCAAAGTACCTGCCTAAGTTAGGCTCCTGATGTCCCCTCCGCAGCTGAGGGGTGGGGTCCCTATATTCAAAGAGATGGCTCCCAGTCCCTCCAAAGACCATCCTGCATTGGGAAACTGGAAAGTTTAGCTTTTTTAAAAACAATTACGTACATGTCTAAAAGACAGAGAAAGTACTTGCAAATTGTCTAAATAAAATGCTCTAAGAAAAAGAGAGGGGAAGGGAGGGGGCTGTCTTCTCCTCCGTTATTTTTAACAGAGACAATGGAGACTATTATTTTTACTCTGTACTTATTTGTCCTTTCACCTTCTGCTTTGGCTTGCCCTCAACGCAGGGCCACTGCTGTCCCCAAGGCTATGGACTGTCTTCCCGAGCATGCACAAGGGATCATCCTCTGAGGGCTCGCTTCAGGGAGGGCTCCTTTACCACCATGGTATTTTGGGGCTGTCTCCTCTCTCCCCTTCCTCCATAGCTCTGGAACCAAGTGTCAGCAGGTTACAAAATCAGAAGTGCTTTAAAATCACTGTTCTCACATAATTTCACCTGATAATGCCTTTATGTTATCTGTAGTTTCCTTTGCATGCTTCAGTGTAGACAGAATGATGAATGGGTGTGTACAATTTACCTTCAGTTCATAACCAAGGTGTTTTGGGAAAACGCCAGGGCAGTATAGAAAAACTAACCCCCCCAACTGAGATGGAGCCAAGAGACCAAAGAATGACTCAGACAAGTCCACCTTGGCGAGTTAGAAGAGTGTATTAGAGATTGCTTACACAAGGGACTTACTTCTGGGAGGCAGAGAAGCTCCTTGGAGAGTAAAACTTCACCACCTACCCATGGTGTAAGCGACACCTTAAATATCCTCCCAGTGAGTGACTCAGAGCTCTTACATTCTATCATCAAGTGTTCACATTGAAACAAATCAAGCACAGGCAATACGATCATCATGTGCCTTCATACAACCAATGTTATATTAACATTAACGATATAATTCTCCACTAGGCAGAGATTTTGGCATCAGAATTAGCTCAATTAGCTAAAGGGTATTATAGGTAGTCAGGGCAGATTTGTTACTGGGAGCCTCTGCCTCCAGGAAGTGCTGAGGCACGTCTCTTGTGCCTAGTAACTATTGTTTGGCATTTGCTTAATCCATTTTGTAACAATTTTGTTGAGCACTCCAAGCTAGCACAGCACAGTGCTCCTCTATGTGTGCTGGCGAACCTGCATTTTTCCCTTACAAGGGATGGTGACTTAACACTAGACGAAATCAGGGAACAAACTCCAGGTGTGGGCAACTGAAAGACCTAGTCAGGATTTCATATTGCGGAGTATTATGGCACATCCTTCGAATAACTCGATCTATTTCTGGACTGGAAGATTATTAATGAGCATAAGAGGTATTGCAGATAGCATTGCATTGAAGAAATGAGCAGTATTCAAGATATATGGCTGCTAAAGATAGTTATGTATCTCTACTCTTACGCAGTACGTGTATAAAACCTGGTTAAGTGAGTAGGTTGACCTCCTAAAATAGTACCAAAGGTCTAAACCTCTGGTTGACCTTGTAGCCAAAAACTTCAAAAAAATTGGTAGATCCTGCCTTCAGAACAGTTTGAATTTGCACCTGGGTAAACCTTTTGTGCAAACTATTTACTGAAATACCTAAAAGGACAGAACTGGCTGTATGTCTGTATGGCCAAATGCAATACTCTTTTTCTTTGTAGCACACCTCCTGGTAGACAGTTTGCTGGAGCAATGGTGGGGTGTCTGCCTCTAACTGTTAGTAACTTATGATGTGCACCAAAAAGGATATGACAATTGTGATTTGCCAATTTGACTTATGCCAGTCTCCAACAGATGTATTTGTCTCAGAAAAAGTTTAATTCATTAAGCAGTGAGATAATTGATTGCATTTGCTAATACAAGATACTTAAGGTATCTTCGAAATCTAAGAAAATGAGCAAAGCTTAAATGTTTTCCTGAAGAATTATGCTACTCACATGAAAAAACACACATGTAAAGAAATATAGTTTCATAAATTTTAAATTTGCCAACAACCTACAATGACAATCTAAAAAGACAAATCAGTAGGGCATTTTTTTTTCCTTTGAAGCTGCTTAAGAAAAAAAAGATTAAATTAGTTTAAAATAGCTGAACCTGTCAGAATCCTGGGTTCAGCACCAAAGATGCCAGGGTGGGAGTCTGCCCTTGGTTCTTGGTGTGCTGTTGGCCAAAGAATGACCAGACAACCAAAGTCCAGACTATTATCCCAGTCCTCTGACTCCTTTCTCGGAAAAACCACCAGCAAGGCCAATATGACGGAGTAACCTCAGGCAGGGAGCAATTTCACAAGAGCAGCTCTTTATTATAGAATCAAACGGGTCTGTCTCCGTTAGTGGAGAGACACAGACCAACTCACTAACCCACTCACTTCCTCTGACTTCTAGGACTATTTCCCTTTATTAGCCTAGTCTGGAGGAGGGCTCCTGGGAAGTGTAGGATGTTATCAAATGATCAACAGGTGTGCTCAAAAATCCATCTGTATATATGAGCTCCCTATAAGAAAGCCCACCTGGGGAGTGAACCACAATGCAGATTCAAGCTAATTGTATATTAATTACCCTTAGGTTACTCTAGGCCACTTTCTAAATCCTATTATGCCTGGGCTGGGGAATTCCTAGATTGATAAAGCATTCCCTCCCTCCCCAGGTGTAGCAGATGCTCAGGACAGGATTAAGGGTGGGGCAGCACCAGAATGGAGTGCCCGCCCTTATCCTTCTTCCCAGGTGGAGCAATTGCTAGAAACAACACCAAAACAGGGAACTCTTGTCTGGAGAAAAGCTGGAGGTCCTAACTATATACCTAACAAACCTACAAAATAGACAAAATTTTCAATTATATTTAAATCAGGTGTTTCTGATCTCATGTACTCTCGTTTCTTTTTTTTTATTAAGATAATATTCATATACAGTAGCATTTACTGTCTTAGATGTATGGATTGGTGAATTTCAGCAATTGTATAAAATTGTGTTAGCTGAGTTTGAACTGCAGTCTCGATTTCTTGGGCAGCAGTTCTGGCCCCTGCTCAGATATTTTGTCCTAAGGGAATGTGTTTTGAGTCCGCCCTTTGCTTGCGTGTGTCGGGAGTCAGTCAGAGATGTGGGTGGGTACATTTTGGATGTCCATTCTTAGGCTGTTTCTTTTGAGGATTTTCTACTTTTTTCAATAGTCCTATTTTATCCGCTCTTTTCTGGTTTCCTAGAGCGGAAAGACTCTAGAGTTTTCCACATAAGCCCTACAACCTCGCAGAGAAAGTTACTGACAGAGCTGCCACCTCTCCTTCTCCAGGCGAGCCTGCTCTGCACAGGGATTTGTCTGCACTCTTCATCCTCCAAGACCTCCCGGTAGTTGCTTTTGCACATGGCCAGGTTTTACAGTTATTTCCTTCTGGAGTTGCATCCGGCAAAGATTTGGTCCATTTTAATAGAGACTTAATAGGGACTCTGTAAGCAGAAGTCCTCCAACTCTCATTCCAACAGGCGATTTCCATCCTTATCACAAATATCCCAGGAAGATGATATACACTCTGCAGATGGGGAGAGGCGAAGCAAAGTGCATGCACCCCAATCTTCTTAATTAAAACATGTGGACAGTTATATTACTTTGCCTGTTACCATCTTTCTATGATGTTTAAATCCAAGAACAGGGATGGCAGATAGAATTGTCATTCTAAAATTTGTACGGGCATGATATTAGAAAATAAATAATACATTGTAGACTGAGATCACAATCTCTCACAAAGACTATTTACCCACAAGAAATGAAAAAAATATCACCTTTACATCAAATTTTTGTTATATGAATTGTGACTCATCTGGAGTCGTTTTTATTTACTAAGCTTATTGACAACAAGTGCTACTGAAGTGCTGTGCTGTCCCCACAGGGACTGTGCGTGCGGGAGCAACATGGAGTACTTAACTCGGTGGCCATTTCAATTCTCTCTGTTTACTTGGGATGTAAAAAATATTTCACTCCTCTAGATAAGATCTTAGATAATGCATAGTGAGAGAACCTCGATCTAGTTACACACTGGCATCACCTACGGAGAAAAATTGATATGGGGCAAGAAAGTGGAAATTTCACAGCTTTCTAGATTTTCTCAAGTCAGAGTTTATGAGAGGCTTCATTTCTCTAATAATTAATTTCCTCAAACACGAAGCAAAAACTGATATATTTTATAAGCAACAGGGATAAAAAAGGGAATAAAATAGAAATAGCCTTTGCCCTGATCAGCACCCACCTAGTGACAAAGGTGGATACTTCAGTAGAGATAATTGCCAAACCACCTGAGCTCCATGTGTTAGGAGCTCAAGTCAGTCCTGTTCTATGCTAACATCCCTGTTTCGCAGACCAGGAAACTGAGATGCAGGGAAGTTAAGAACTTGCTCAAGAATGCATGTCTAAAATGAACACAGTTGGAATTCAAGCCAGCTTCCTTGGACTCCAGGTCCCCTGCTGCTGTCTGGATTCAGAAGAGGCTGCTTTTCAAGGACTTGTAATAAGATACATCTAATATGTAAAAGGGAAGTTCTGTGCCATTTCCAAAGAAGGCTCAAGCGATTCCAAATGGAGAGATCTGCAAAATCTGGATAGCCTACACAAGCAGAAATACTGGTATCCAATTGTAAGTAATCAAAACAAAATGCAAGTGATCCTACCGCAGCTGCCATTTTCCATACAAATACATGCTCCTCCACAATCATAAATTCAGAGCTTATAAGTTCGAATGAAAGTGTGTGGGTGGAGATTTACAGGAGGCTTTTTCTAGTGAAAGAGTGAAATGTACACGGTCCTCGAAATACCAAATGTGCCCTGGGTTGTCACAGTGTTTTGGTCTGGTGCATTAATTCAAAAGAAAATTGATAATTCGAAACTCCAAGATAAATAGAATAACACAATCATTAAAATTATAATATTTCTAGGTATTAGGAACATAATCATTAAAATTCTAGTATTTCCATAGTATATTATTAATACGACTCACAGTTTGGATGAGTCCATTTACTCCTAGTCCAATTCAAACAAAAGAAAGTGAAATTCAATGAGGCCACCTCTAGGGCTCAGGGCCTATTAAACTTAATTCATTATTAAACCCCAAAGCTAATTAGAAAGAAAAAGAAAAAGTGATATCAGTGCATTCTCTACCATGAATTGAAGCAGTCGGTTTAGGAAAACAATATGAAGGTTATGATAATTTAAGCTTGAATGGAGTTTCCCATCCAAAACCTTCAATGAGACTTGCAAGTATTCAATTTAAAGAAAATGCTTTGTCACCATTCAAAGGGCAGAAAATGAGGCTCTGAGAGCTGCCTGAGTCCCAAACTTGCCTGCTGGCTCACAGGCAGGGGAGGGTGGCTGTGCGGGAGGTGGAACAGGGGACTTGGAGAAGGATGGGGAAGGACCAACCTACCATCCCACAATTTCTACAGCTCCTTTTAAGGGTACTGCAAACAGTTCATTAAATCATTTATTAAAAGTAATCTCATTCACTGTTGTCTTTATTAAGCTGTTTGAAAAATAGAACCACTACAGCCTTCACCAAAGATGGCCTTTGAGACTTTGGGTCTCCACACTGACCTGGAGGGAGAGGAGGGAGGATTGAGGACAAGGCGAAGGAAGCCAAAGGCCCCCTCAGTGGCACAGCTTAGCTCACACCTTGTCTCCACGTTCTATGGACCGAAAGGGGAGTAACTGCATCCATTTCCTTCACCAGTCTGAACCCGGCAACCAGAGTCGTCCTGACACACAGCAGACATTCAGTGGCCGACAGGTGAGTGGAGGCCTCTCCACCGAGCCCCCGTCGGAGCTCACGTCGTAGTGTAACTTACTGGTGTTTCCTGGAGGCCATGAGCCACTCGTTTGCGACATGCAGCTCGAGGACAGAGGATGGCTCAGGTGGGAGGTCCTGCCTGGCCCGGGGCTGCCTGTGTTGCTGGAGGAAGGACGGAAAGTGGGAGAGGAGAAGGGACCCCCTGGCAGCAACAGGAGTCAGGGGGCTCATGGCAGAAACTGTTCCTGGACAGAGATCTGAGCACAGATTTCTATGAGGAAGAAGGAGCCAAAAAAGGATAAGTTAGCCCCGAATCCAGCAGGCTCTGTGTACTCAGTAAACTCATCTCTCACCTTGCAAAGAAAATAAAGTCTCTCAGGTATAATTTTCTTTTTTCTTCTCTGTCCTTGCCTGCAGCGTCATCTCTCTTTAGATGACTCCACCTGCCCTCTTTGCCTGGCTTCGCCTACCCGCCCCCTCCAGGTTCCTCCAGCGCCTCCCCCTTCTCCAACTGCATGCCCCTGTCTGGTTCCTGTGTTCCGCTTGTGAACACGCTGGGGGGCCCCTCCAGCCATGGCCTGCACTTGCCTGCATCACCAAATTGCTTGAAAATGTTACTCTGCCATCAAACAGCTTGAAATTACGTGCCTTACCTCTGCTTTTCCTACCTCCCACCCACAACTCAGCCGACTGCAGTGAATAAACTTCTAAATCCACACTCACGAACGTCTGCATCTCCCCGAGAGCCTCCTCCCTCCACCTTCATGCACCTGGTGGTGGCTCCGGCATCTCTTCCCTGGGCCTCTCTCCTCTCCTCCCAGCTGGGGGTCGACGTCGAGGGAACAGGTGTCTGACGCACATTGGCCTGGGAAATGCTGCTCTCTCCAGGACGCCGCGCCTGCCGGGAAGGCAGCCAGTTACACCTCAGCTGTACCCCTGGGAAAAATCCCCGGTGCTAAAAGAAAACTTTGTCCCAGCTTGCACTTAGATGTGCTCTCTGGAGGGATGCAGGAGAAAAAACTAGTGTTGTTTCTTAAAGACCTGACTTCAAATATTCAAAGGTAAATCTCGTGCCTCCCTCCGCCAGCTCTCCGCCCCATTTCCCACGTCTGTCTTTCTTTTTCTTTCTTTCTTTCTCTTTCTGTCTTTCTTTTCTTTCTCTCCTTTCTCTCTTTCTTTCTTTCCTTCTTTTTTCCTTCCTTTCTTTTTTTCCTCCTTTCTTCCTTTCTTTTTTTCCTTCTTTTGTGACTATAATTCTTTAAACTGGTGAACATCTAAGTTCAGCATAAAGGTCTACATCCTCCAATGCCAATCTTAACATCTTTGGGAAAAAAACAACACGTAAACTTACGTAAACTTATCACCCAAGAGAAGACATGAGCTGAAAGTCTAAGGAGCTTTAAAGAATAAAAGAATTAATTGAAACTAGATCCTAACGGGTCACTTAATAACACCATGTGGCAGGTGTAGCTCCTGACATTCAGGGCGGATGCTGAGAAGCAGGAAATAATGACCTGGCTGTGACGAGCAGAGACAGAACACGAGGCTGCCTGGAGCCAGGACCTGTAGGAGAACGCTCATATGGACTGAATTGTGCTCCTCCTACAATGCACTTTTGAAGCCCTAAGTCCCAATCATGTTATATTTGGTGCTACAGCGTTTAAAAAGGTAATTAGGTTAAATGAGGTCACAGTGGTAGGACTAGTGACCTTACAAGAAGAGGCAGCCAGGGCAGGGATGGACACACAGAGAAAGGCTTTTTGCAGACCTGACAGAGGATGGTGATCTGCAAGCCAAGGAGAGAGGCCTCAGAAGAAGCCAACCTGGCCGACTCCCCGAGCTCAGATATCTGGCCTCAAGAACTGTGAGAAAATAAATCTCTGTTGTCCAAGCCACCCAGTGTGTGGCATTTGGTTATGGCAGCCTCAGCAGACTAATATATGTATCATACAATACGGCATAAACATAACATGACCCCTATTAACTGATATTTACAAAACAACTCATGTCAACAGAGGCAATCAAGGAAACAAGGTGTGGTCGTAGGACAAGCATTTTTTGTTCCTGTTTAAATTATTGTGAATGCCATCACGGATTTTTAAAAAGACATAAATCACCTAGAATTGGGGACCTTCCTCATCTTTAAATCCACAGCTCAAAATCTTTACTTAACATGGCTCTTCTAAAAATAATCTGACGAGTGGTTAAAGAATTCGATGAACTGGTCCTAGGTGTTAAACTTCATTGCAAACTGTGAAACGTGGCGGAGCAGCGAGGACCAAGAGCAGAGATGCCACGTGAGGACATTCACCAAAAGCCGACCCGCAGGAGCTGCTGTTTCCATTTCTTCACTCTGTGCCCAGTTACAAATACTCATTAGGTAACTGTCTCTTTGCCCTCTGACCCACCACCGCCTGCCTATAGTCCAACATGAAAAATACTTTCTATTTGAAATAAATCACAGCTGTAGCCAGACAAAAATTATTAACAATCCCCAACATGAGTGCCCAAAAGTGCTTTATATGGTAGAATAGATGAAAATGGAAAGTTTAAAAGCACTTTTAGAATGAGGAGCTGTCTGCTTCATTTGAATAGGTTACATGATATTTATCTCTTATATTTCATTTATTTTGAGAACAAATATAATTAGAATTTACACTTGCCTATCATTTAACAGTTTTTAAACACTCCACAGATACTGTTTTTGTAAGGAAGAAGGACAGGGATTTCTTGCAGATTTATCTGTGAGAAAACTCAAGGATAAGGCCACCTAGTGTGTCTATACCCAGAGGATGGGCACAGATTCTTAGACAAGACCAGGTAATTTATTTAAGGAAAGTGTAGCTTATATAGATCTTCTTTTATACATTTGCTGTTTTTCCTCCTGTAAGAGTGATAATTAATATTAACAGTCCTCAGGATGCATAGCTGCCAGCTCAAGGCAGAATGGGGTAACCACAGGTGTTAAACTGTCTAATATATCAAATTCATTGTATAAATGGCAGCCCTCCACATATAAAAGTGTCATTAATTATAACTGTTTTACTGGAGAATATGTGTGTGGGTGTGTGTCATATGAGTATTTTTTTCTGTCAGAATTACTGCTAAGAAGGCAAAAGTATTTTGGTGGGAAAAAATGTCAGCAAGTGTTGGATAGTGAGACTCAGAGGGGCCAAATTGTGGCGGAACAGCTCTTCCAAGCAGAAGGGCAGCGATCTCCCTGCTCCCTGGAGACCAGGCAGGTGACAGAAAAGAGAGTGAGAACGTGAGGAAAGAAGCCAGGAGATGCGGGTCACATGTCTAGAGATGTGGCTGTCATCTGTGATGCCAAGGTTCCTCACAATCTTCCAAATTCTCAGGAAAGAAAAAAAAAAACTAAAAAGAAAATCACAAAATGCTTAAGAAGAGTGGATTTGAAATAGAACTTGTGAATGGGACTAAGACTTGCACCCAGGGTGCTACGGGAGAAGGAGACGTAGACATAGCCTCATGACAAGAACAGGAGCAAAAGGAAGCCTGGTAGATAGAGGAGGTGCTGGAATGTCACAGACGAGGAGTCGGAGTCAGGAAAAGCAAGGCAAATTCTGAAAGGCAGGGAGGCTCCAGATGGCCTGCAGATGGATGGACGGATGGGTGGACAGATGGAGAGATAAGATGGATAGATGGCAGCAGGCAGGTAAATAGATAAATGGTTATCGCTCTATTAGTGATAGATGTAATTAAAATTAATGAATACCTAAAAATAGGAAGAAAATGCTGAACATCATTAAAGGCTTCAGAATTTAAACTGGTGGAGGCCTGAAAGAAGTCATTGGATTTGATAGTTTGATAGTTACAACATGTTGGTAATCTCAGCATTTTGTGGGAGATTGCCACAGCCGGAAGTGCACTGACTGTATTGCCTATGCACCTTTTCTTCTGTAGATGTCCTTCCATTAAGTGCACTATAAAATATTATAGCTCACTCCTGGAACATTCCCAGGCCAAAGTGACTATAAATAAGAGTAGTTGATCCTATGATCTTGCTCCTGAAGTTTCATTTTTCTTTCCACAAAGGAAAAGGCTAAAATTTCTTCTTTCTATTTAAAAGTTACAACAGATGTTTTATGTGATCCTTTAAGAAACCATCCCATTATTCACTGACATGGAAAAATCACCTGCTGCTGGTCTGAATCAAACCTTTCAGAGGCTGGATTTTATCTTATGGTATTTAAAATCTTCTCTTAAACATTTACTATTGCTAGCTCATAATCCTGTCTTTTCTTTCACTTCTAAGTAAGCGCTAGTGTCCACAGTGACACAAATGGGAAGGGGATGATCATCACTGGTCTCAACTGAGCACCAGTAGCCTGTGGTGCAGAGCCATTCAATGCTTGATACAAGTGTGACAGAACAGAGAGCTTAACAAACTCGGCACACAGATTGCCAGGTTTCACATTCCAGATACACTGCATACTAGTTTTTGACACGTTGGGCAAGATACATAACTTCTCCATGGCACTGTTTCCTCATCTATGAGATAGAGTTAATAACAGCACCTACACCAAAGAGTTGTTGCAAAAATCAAATTAGATTTAAGAGAATAAAAAGACAAGTCACAGACAAGGAGAAAATATATGCAAACTCATATCACATAAAGAACTTATATCCAGAATATACAAAGAACTCTTAAAACTCAACAATAAGAAAACAAATAACCCATTTAGAAAGTGGGCAGAAGATCTAAACAGACCCCTCACCAAAGAAGATATACAGATGGTAAAAAAGCATATGCAAGACACTCAACATCATATGTCTTAGGGAATTGAAAATTAAAACAACAATAAAATACCTCCATTCACCTACTGAATATCTAAAATCTGAAATACTGACAACACAAAATGCTGGGGTGGATGTGGAGCAACAGGAACTCTCATTCATTGCTCTTGGGAATGCGAAATGGTACAGCTACTTTGGAAGACAGTTTGGCAGTTTTTTACAAAGCTAAACATAGTCTGACCATATGATGCAGCAATTGTGATACTATATGAGGTATTTATCCAAATAAATTGAAAACTTACATCTACTCAAAAATCTACATATGAGTGTTTACAGCAGCTTTATTAACAATTGCTAAAAATTAGAAGCAACCAAGATGACCTTCAATAGGTAAATAGATAAACTGTGGATTGCCCACACCATGGAATGTTATTCAGAGACAAAAGGAAATGAGATCAAACTGTGACACGACATGACACGTAGGAACATCAAATGTCCGCTGTTGGTGAAAAGAAGCCAGTCTGAAAGGGCTACATATTGTATAATTCCAACTGTGTGACATTCTTTAAAAAGCAAAACCATAGATAGAGTAAAATATCAGTGATTGCCATGGGCTTAGATGGGGGAAGGGGAAAGGAATGAATAGGTGGAGTTTGGGGGTATTTAGGGAAGTGAAAATATTCTATATTACACTGTGATGGTGGATATGTGACTTTACACATTTGTCAAAACTCAGAATTGTACAACATAGAACGAACCCTAATGTAAACCATGGACTCGAGTTAATAATAACAGACTAATGTTCATCAGCAAACATCAAAAATTTCCATTAGTTGTAGCAAATGCACCCCACTACAACATGATGGTATTAATAGGGAAAACTGGGGGGTGCTAAATGGGGAGTGTATGGGAACTCTATGCTTTCTTCTCAATTTTTCTGTAAACCCAAAACTCCTCTAAAAAAAAAGCCTATTATTTCTTTAAAATTAAATAATAAGTGAAACTGTTTTAGAGCAGTGACTGATATACATATAGTTTAAAAACTTAAACAGAAATAGGCAAATATGTGCTACGTATATGTGTCAGGGTATGTAATTAAAAACAATAGTGAAAGTGTAGTTATGTGTTTTATTGTATGTTGATCAAGGATATGGGATGTTTTTGGCTGAAGATAAGAAAAGGTTCATAATCTAGAAAGGGATTAGGAAGTTGAGATATTGAAGAACCAGAAATAAGTTTGACCAAGAAAAAATATTCCATTAACCATATTCTGGTAAATCAGGCTGGTTTGAGAAGGAGCTATTTAAAGTCAGAGATGGGAAGAGATTCTTAAAAAGACTGAACCAATTTAAGGTGGGGCCTTTCCTCTACTCTCCCTCTCTACAGCAGCTTCCTGCCGTCATTCCTCTCCTTTGCCTACAAGTTTTGGGGACTGTAAGTGTCTCAAAGTTCTCAGGGCTGTAAGTGATTTGGTATAACTCAACAAAAACCGAGGCTTCCACCAAACAGGAATAAAGTAGAAACTGTCACATCATAAACTTTCATTAGGCATGGAATATGGGTTAAGGAAACACTAAAAGTGTCTGTTTTGTCTTTTAATATTCATCCAGTTCACGATTTTATAATTTTTTAATATTTCTCTGTTTAATTGCATTTGAGAATAATCTCGACTGTACACATTAGTTGTTCGAGTGCTTCCCTCTAGTGGTGATACATGAGTACAACAAGGTAAGGGAGGGAAACCACTACATTGCTCAACCTGGACATTTTGCGGGCTGTTTCCAAGTGAATGTAGCATATACAGTTAAATAGCTTCACAGCTAGAGAAAAAAAATATGAATTTAAAAGTGATCTCTTGGGAATTTGGCAGACGCTTCTGGATTTTTCAAACACTCCCTGGCCTGGTGATTATGTACCCTTATTTGAGGTGATGAGCCAGGAACTTCACCTTTAAGATTTGACCCGGTTCTAACCAGGAGAAAAACATCAGACAGACCCAAACTGAGGGGATCTCTACACAACACCTGAACAACACTTCTTAAGACAGTCAAGGTCATGAAAAACAACGAAAAACTGAGAAATGGCAGAGACCAGAGGACGTTAAGGAGCCATGTGGACTATTTCAATGAGGTACACTGGATTAGATTCTGGAACAGTGAAAGGAAGTAAGTGGAAAAACTGATAAAATCCAAAGAAAGAGGAAATTTTAGTTATAAACAATGTACCGATGTTGGTTTCTTAGTTGTGACAAACATAATGTAAGTAATGTGTTAACAGGGGGATTGGGTAGGGAGTTTAGAAACTCTGTACTATCCTGTAACTTTCTGTAAATCAAACCCGCAACTAAAAGACGGGGAGCATTGTAGGGGGAAAGGGCATGCCTTTAACCCTCGCTTGGGTGAGGCAAAGATATAAAGTGTAACCATAATGTTTGTACCCTCATAATACCCTGAAATAAAAAAAAAATCTAAATCTATTCTAAATAAAAAAGATGTTAAAAATATTCTCTCAAAGGGTGCTTCAAGATTTTTCTCAAAAAAAGTATTTTTCTTTCTTTAATTTTTTTACATCTTCCTCTAAATCCTTCTTTTCCAGGCAGGATTCTAATTTCAAATTCCTTGTATTTTTAAATAAAGCTTGTAACTTCCTGCACAACTTTGTAAATGCACAAAAATCACTGAATTTTACACTTAAAATAGGTAAATTTTATAGTATGTATATTATACCTTCCAAAGAAAGTTCTTGAAAAAAGAAAAAAACCTGTAAGTTCTATCCATTGATTCTAATTTTACTTCCAATCATGTTATAACTCTTTAAATATTGAAAATATTTCCTTCCTTTCCTTCCTTCTTTTCCTTCCTTACTTTCTCTCTTTTTTGATTTTTTTATTTGAAGGGAAGGTGTCTTTCTTTCTTTTTTGTAGAGAAATTTTTAGGTCCTTTACATTTCATTATTTTACAGTTTCCATATTTTCACTATCAGGTAATTCTCTCTTAGAAACGTCCCAGAATCTGGAACTACTTCATGTGTAACCATTGTGCATGCAATATATCAATTGGTTCTAAATCCAAAGCCTTATTTTCAGCTCCCACGATGATTTGCAACATAAACGTCAGTTCCTTCTTGATACCACAATGCTAGAAACTGGAGAGGAACCTTTAGGCTCCAAGTCAGAACATTTACTTGCTACATTATTTTTTAAAGTAAGAATCTGGATCAAATTTACATTTAAAATAAATTGACGGGGGAAAAAAGTTGGTTTCTAGGTTTTAAAACCATGACTTCCTGACCAGGGTTTTTATCTATCTATCTATCAGTCATGTGAGGCCCTGATCTCAAATATGCAACTTGTTTTTCTTCCGTGTAGTCAATAAAACACTCAGTTTATTGTCTCCTTATAAACTAAAATTTATTCCCTATCTTTAAATAATATTTACAACATCATCGCCATAATTTGTAGTTCTGAAATGTGGACAAAACCAGCATAAACTATTTAAAGTTTTTGAGCCTGGATTGCTTTCGCAATTCTTTAATTCGTAAAAATAACAAGCACAGTCTACTGCGGAAGCACACATGGCCGCGTGTGCTGAGGCGCTAGTGACAGGTGTGAGAGCTTCCAGCTTGTAGACATGGCTTAGCAAATGCGTGGTGAGGGGAAAGGGCATGTTGACAGGACAGACTACTCGAAGGTGGGAGTCTTCCCTTATTTATCACGGCGTCATCTGTGTTTACCGAAGCAGAGCGTGTGGGAAATGGAGCCTGCGCTCGGCAAGCATCTGTTCACTCCTCTTCTGCAGACGAGCCGTCCACTGTAACGTACTGGGAAACGTAGGGACCCTTTTGCCACCTATTTGCAAAGGTCAACTATCAAGTACCTTCCTGGAGTTACCACTCAGGCAACAGCTACAATTCCAATTAGTAAGTTTCATAAATAAACATTTCTGTACCTTCTCAAACTCATGAGTGGCTGAAACTTACCTCCTCATGCATCCACACGGTTAATGTGGGTTAAACAGAACTTCCTTTCCCTAGATTCCCTTTCCCCGAATGTGGTGAGATGGGCTCTGAATGTACTAACCACGTCCTGGTTCTCTACGGGAGACACAGATTTCAGACGCTAATACATGTTGTCTTCTTGGAGGTGTCCACTTCGAAACTAGATCATAAACTCCCAGAGTGGTGGAGGGCATTCCTCATTAGGTGGTTTTTTGTTTCAGAAACGTCTTACTCACTTTTACTGTGGTTTTTGGACTCGTCTAGAAGCCCTGTCAATTCTGAGGCTTACGCTGGAGAAAAGATTAAAACAACTTATCTTGATTACCAAGGAGTCAGATTGCCATGTATTATGCAATAGTCTTATCTGAAATGCAAATAAAAACAAGATTGTGTTTTCATTCCCACGCAACTCTCCAAATCATCCCTATTTATGCAGCGCCGTCCACGCCGGTCTCCTACTCGCGGGTGGTGATCGTGAACCTGCGCCCCACGCTCCCTCCCCGTGGAAAGCCCCTTAGGAGGATCAGTCCGTTTCTTAGCGTTTAGAGGGAGGCTGGGGGTGGGGCGGGGTGTCCCAAGGGGTGCAGGCAGCACAGCCCTTCCTGCCTTACTTGCTCCCAGCCCACACCCGCTGGGTGGCCTCTTGTGCACGGCCCCTGGCCTCAGAAGGAATCTTTCCCCTGGACATTTTCATTCCCACCCAACTCCCCCTTATTCTGTTTTCTTGCCACTGCCACCCAATTCCTACATCCCGGTTACCTTTCGCTCCTATAAGGTTAAATTTAGGGCAACCTTGTGCTCCCATGCTGAAGTCCTTGCCCCACCTGTCCAAATCTTAGAAACATTTAGCCTGTAGGTGGGACATAGCCGTAGCTGTTTGTTTTCTATTTCACTGCACTGCTGGGCAGAGGGAGGTGCCAATCTGGGACCTGAAGGAGGGACCAGAGTGGTGTTCTAAATTCCAGGGTGCTGATTGCTCCTTTTCTCTCCCTCCCTCCCCTTCCCCTTCCTTCCTTTCTTCCTTCCTTCCTTTTCTTTCTTTCTTTTTTTCTTTCTTTCTTTCTTTTTCTTCTTTCTTTCTTTCTCTCTTTTTCTCTCTCCTTTCTGTTTTTTTTTGGAGACAGAGTCTCACTCTGTCACCTGGGCAAGAGTGCCCTGGCCTCAGCCTAGCTCACAGTAACCTCAAACTCCTGGGCTCAAGCAATCCTCCTGCCTCAGCCTCCCGAGTAGCTGGGACTACAGGCGCAAACGACCACGCCTGGCTGTCTCGCTTTCTTTATTTTCTAGTCTACTCAATATATCTTAAAACAAAACAACAAAACCAGATATTCCTCAATTTCCTGCCAATTCAGCTTTTAGATCTCTTGCTAAAATGAAACCAGACAGTGCACTTCTCTTTCTTTCCTTTGAATTCCAATGCAAATTCCTCTTGTTATGTCTGTGTATGTGTGTACTGGCATGTGTATCTTTTAAGCAGAAGTATTTATCACTGTAATATGCACAGCACTATTCTAAGTGTTTTTATATGTGCATTAATTTTTCACAACTCCACAAATTTACTGCTACTGTTGTCCTCATAGCCCCAATTATAAAACTAATAAACAACAAAGTAGGAGTTGAATGCTAAGGGTTTCGGATCAACACTTCACATTCTTAATGATCATCCTCTACTTCTCTCCAATGTTTTCAAACAGGACCACCACCTAATCTGCAGGTCCCAGCACAAAGTAAAAGTGCAGGGACCCTTGTTCAAAAATGATTAAGAATTTCAAGGTAGCAATAGCAGTGCATTAAACTGAGCACAGAGCCTGTCTGAGTGTGGGGCCCTGGGTTTGCTGTCATGTGGGTGTGTGTGTGTGTGTGTGTGTGTGTATTTGGCTCTAGTGGAAGTCAAGGGATTATTATACCTAAGACAGGATGACTTTTATTGAGCAGGTTCAGAATCTCCAGTTTGGCTCATTCATCCATCTAGGTAGGGCAGGTGGAACCGTCCTGATGAGAAGCTGTGTAGTCTGGCCAGCAGAACACAGTGTCGGAGGGATCAAAGGGAATCAAAGCTCAGATAAGTAGCATCTGATATGCAAGACAAAGTCAAGGTTACTTGACAGGAAAGGAGCACAGCAGTGGCCTATCTAAGGGGAAGTGACCCATGGGAATCTGTAGCCCTGGCCCTGTTTCTTGGGGGTCCGTGGGAGGTTGAATGGGTATGACTACTGCAGAACTCTCATTCTTGAAAGGTATCTGTTGGGATAGGCTCAATTGGACTGCAAAAACAAACACCCCCATAAACTCAGCAGCTTTGTAAAAGAAAGCTTATTTCTTGCTCACATTACCTCTCCACCATGAATCTGCACAGTGCCCATGGCAGGGGGTGGATAAATGCTAAAATGTCTAAATCCTTCAGTATAATGTGAACGTGGTGATAATTATCTAGTGATAGTTATCTTGCCTTGGTGGCTATAGTTTATTAAAGAAGTTTTCTTTATTCCCAGTTTTCTGAAAGTGTTTACCACAAATAAATATTACATAGTACATGTTTTTCTGGATCTACTAAGGTAATCCTATTATTTTCTCCTTTAATATTTAATTATGATGAATTACATCTTTTGCTAACATAGATATAATCTTGTATATTTGGATCAAATTTAACTCAGTTATCATGCGTTATCTCTTGTTATATATTGCTTGATTCAATTTGCTAATATTTTGCTTAAGATGTTGTATCTAATTTTGTGAGTAAGATTGGTTTGTAATTTTTGTTTCTAGTTATGCCTTCAGGATGTTTTGGTCTCAAGATTATAGAAAGAAATACAAATTGAACTTGGAAGTATTCTTTCTTTTTTGTTCTCTAAAATAACTTATATAAGATTGAAATAGTCCCCATTTTTAATTCTAATATTGTTTATGTCGGTCTTCTGTATTTTTGTTTGAAAGTCTTGCCAATATTTTATCATATATATGTGTCTATAAGAAATGATTTGGGGCCTTGTGATCTGGTTTTTTACCTTCATTTTCTAGTATCTGAATTTCTGCTCTTAACCTTAATTGCTTTCTTCTATTAACAAACCTTTGTCTTAAGTTTTTCTGCTCGTCTGCTTTGTTTTTATCTTGCTTTTGTTTTTGCCTTTTTTTTCTTGCTGTTGGTGCTTAGCTCATAATTTTCAACCATTCCTCTTTTCAAATATAAGCATTTAAGTTTATAAATCCTTTGTAAGTACAGATTTTACTACACCTCGAGGTTTCTTCTGAAGTATTATCTAGTTTTAAACATTTTCTAATTTCCATATGCTTTCTCTTTGAGCCATAAATTATTTAGAAGTGATCTTTTTTCATTTTAATTTCCAAGTGCATATTTTTCTTACTTTTTAATTGCTGATTTCAATTACTCGAGAATGTTATAGAGAGACTGTAATTGATATGAAGCCAACTATTTAAAACTTGTTGACTCTTGCTTTACGATTTAGCATGTGGTCAAATTTCATAAGATTTGTATACTAGTTGTTGTATCGATGTTACTGTCCTGATTTTGACCCGTGCCGTGTACGATGCTAACATTTAGGGAATATAAGGGGTTTCCTTGTACTTTTTTTCCTTATGTTTTTTAAAAGTCTGAAATTATTTCAAAATGAAAAGTCAAACAGTTTTAAAAACATGTAATGCTGTTAACTCAAAGGTGAAGAATTTCCTCCCTCCTCCCATATCTATAATCCTGTTGTTTGTCTTTTCATCATATCATATAATCTGAGATGATGAGGATTAATAACAAGTGAAATTCTCCTTTGCACCTTCTAATCACGTGAGAGTGAGGGGTCAGGTCCTAGATATGATAAGGGATTGGTGACAAGATTGTGCACAATGATACCATTCATGATCATTGCCACATGCTTGTCCTAATGGAATTTTACCACCTTCTAATCAGCTTTTGAGAAGAAGAAGCTCTGGCCTGCTATTAGCTTTTCTCAATGATACACACACACACACACACACACACACACACACACACACACACACACACTTAATATTGTACCAAAAACTTCGTAAATTATATTCTACTACTATAAATAGAACTCTAAAGGTAATAATATAACCAATGTCTTCTAAATATTATAATTTAAAGTTAGATAGATAGATACAGATGTGAACAGATCCTTTTTCAAATGTGGAAAATATTCACATTTCCAACATGTATTGTAATACCCTAACACATATTAATTTATAATGTTTTACCTGATTTTTAGAACGACATTACATTATACACAGAGAAATAAAAAGGCGGGTGGGTGTTCATAGACAAACAGATGACAGTGAAGGAAAAGGCACTGAATTCTTTTATTTGGCAATCCAAGTTAGCAGCAACAATAGAAAAATTACTAACCACCTATCCTAGTATCGAAACTTTGACTCCACCTGCCACATCTTCTTTTTAAATTATAATGTAAAACAAAATAAATTGCAAAATATGTTTTATTTTGAACCAATTAGTAAAAATTATAGAAACCGGATATATTTAAACAAGGTTTTATTTTAGACTTAAATTTTAAATCGTTTTTGTTTTGAAAAGTGTATCTTAAAAATATTTTAATGTAGATGGAAAAATTAATGTAGACTGCAGTCTATTCTTCCACCTGCTGTTTAATGTAGTAAACTGTTGAATGATGTAAACTGCTTAATGTTTAAACTAATGACATAAGAAGACAAGCAAAACAAAGGAAACCGATGTTACAAAAGATAAGTATTATGGCATTCTCAAGTATGATTCATTAGAAAGTGAAAACTAGGATGATGTCTTCTGGAGTATCATAATCTTCATAAGGAGCGTGTGACATATGACATACTTCAGGATGCCAAGAATTTTAATTAAACCTCAATTTCTATAAAGCTAACAACAGGAACATTTTTTAAAGGCCCAGATATGTGAACTATAATAGCAGCAGTTTGAAACAGAAGAACAGGAAATAAAGGGAAATTATATTACATTATCATAAATGTATTCATTAACTTGTTTGGGAGATTTTGTTTTTATATAAGAACAATTACAGTTATTTTTTCAAATAATGCTTTAAATGAGTAAATTGGAATTACCCCACATTAAATAATGTTTCTGAATTGAAATTAACTCTAAAAAATACACATAAGCATAGACAAATGAGGAAATTATTTCCCTCCTGCGAAAAATATCTGAATAATATACAATATTAGAGATAAAAATTGCAAATTTGACATAACCAAGAAGACTTAAGTAGTTACATATATCCTATTTTCAGTCCAATTGTTTAATATTTGATTTTTTAATTTTTTTATGTACCTAATGCAAGATTTCTAGAATTTTTATTTTTTACTTTCAGTAAGGTTAACTGAAAAGGAAAGGGGTGTATTTAATGTAAAAATAGAAAATAGATCTGGAGATTTCCAATAAATGTCTTAACGTCCTACAGATGTGAGCACTTGTTTCACAGTAAATGACGGGATACTATTTTTGAAGCAATCCATACTGCTTCTTTCAAGACAAGAAGCTATCAGTAAATAGTTCAAATGGAATTATAGTGAAAAGTCTTTCTAATTCTATCTTTCCTTGAATGGGCTCTATTTCTTGTAATTCACATGACACTCTTTGGCTGTGGTGGTTGTCTGTTAAATTTCCTGTTTTGGACTAGTTTCAGCAAACCAAAACAAATAGCTCACAGAAAAGGCTATGGTAACTACTTTTTTTTTTTTCTTTTTGGTATTTCCAGTTAAGTGCTTTCTGCTTAGAGGTACAGAGAAAGGGAGGAAAATAGCTAAAAACATGGTGTTAAG
>NW_012136636.1:5042453-5043923 GCF_000956105.1 Propithecus coquereli | reverse complement strand
TGATTATATTTGAACTTTTCCAAATCAAGTTATTTTTTAATTTTATTTTTTTAACTTGACAGATAAAATTGTATATATTTATTATGTACAGTATGATGTTTTGGAATATATGTACATTGTGGAATAGATAAATCAAGCTAATCACCACATATATTACCCTAGATAGTTGTCATTTTGGGGTGAAGATACTTAATACCTACTCTCTTAACATTTTTCAAGAATACAATAAATTGTTATTAATTGTGGTCACCACATTGTATAATAGATCTCTCAAACTTATTCCTCCTATCTAACTGAAATTTTGTCATCTTTGACCAACATCTCCCCAACTCCCTCTACTACCACCACCCTGGCCCCTGGTAATCACCATTCTACTCATCTACAAATTTGACTTTTTTTAGATTCCATACATGAGTGAGATCATGCAGTATTTGTTTTTCTGTGCCTGGCTTATTTCACTTAACATAATGTCCTCCAAGTTCATCCATGGTGTTGTAAATGACAGGATTTCCTTTTTTATGCCTGAATACCATTCCTGTGTGTGTGTGTGTGTGTGTGTGTGTGTGTGTGTGTGTGTGTGTGCGTGCATGTGCGTGTACACCACATTTTCCTTATCCATTCATCTGTCAATGGACCTTTAGGCTTATTCAATATCTTGGCTACTGTGAATAGTGTTGCAATAAGCATTGGAGTACAGATATCTCATCTAGGGCCGGATCACCCAGAAAACACCTGATCTCAGCTGATCTCAGAAGTTAAGCAGGGTTGGCCCCGATTAGAACTCGGGCAGGAGATAGCTCTTTGACATACTGATTTCATTTCCTTTGTATGTATACCTAATAGTGGGATTGCTGGATCATGTTGTATTTTACTATTAATTTTTTCCCTTTTTTATTTTAATAGATATAGGGGTACAAGTTGAGTTCCATTACATGTACATATTGTACAGCGGTGAAGTCTGGGCTTTCAGTGTACCCATCACCTGAATAGTGTACATTGTACCCCACAGGTAATTTTTCCATCTCTTACCTGCTCTGGATTTAATTTTTTTTAGGAACTTCCATACTATTTTCTATAAGGGCTGTACTAATTTCAATTCCTACTCCAAATAAGTTTCTTGAGAGAAGAATACAAAATAAGAACCATGTATTTCTGAGTACTTCTAAGGATTTAAGAGCCCTAAGTGATAAAACAAAGCAAATGACACTATAAATTCAAGTTGAAGTGAACAGCTCCTTAGGCAGCCCTTTAAGTTCACTTCACCGCAGACATCGGTAGCAAAGATGTCATGGGGAGGGGGAGGAAGTAGGAGGCTGGGAGGGAGGAAGGAGAATTGAGTGATGCATAGAGGAGTCTCAGGGTCTTCTCAGCACACTCTCCTGTCTGCGTCTCCTGCTCACTCCCAGGAGCCCCTCCTTCACTGTCTCTCACAGAGACTGAATGTTCCCCTGATGCGGGGCGTTCTGCTCA
>NW_012136636.1:5037498-5041630 GCF_000956105.1 Propithecus coquereli | reverse complement strand
TTAAAAAGCAAATCATCATGTATTAACATAGCACATTTGTTACCATAGTTTTTCTCTAAAGTCCAGACTATGGGTTTAGTCATCATTTATGTTACTTTTACATTACTGTCTATATTTTGTGTCCTTAGATAACCATGTTTGTCTTTATAATCAAAAGCAATAATGTAATTATCTCTTTAAAAATGACCGATAAATCTGTGTGCGCCTGATTTCCAATGATGAATACATCTGTGAATCCGGAATACAAAGTACAGTTCAGGGACTATACTCAGCATATCAGGTCACTCTTGATCCCACTTCCAAAGAAAAATATGAAGAAGAAAAAAGAGGAAGAGTAAGGGAAGGAGAAGAAATAAAGAAACTAACAAATAAAATAACTCATATCTGAATTGTCAATACACTTAGTCAATGACTAGCAATTTAAAAAGTAGTTGCATTGTTTCATTAATGTACAGGAAAATTTACTTATATAGACACATCTGTGTTAATGTCTGTTCTATCCTGAAGCCCCAAACACCCGGATTTACTCGAGCAGCAGCCAGTAAGAGATTATTTACTGAACACTTACTATGTTCCAGACACCCTTCTAGACAAACATAGAGCAGTGATCAAGGCTGACAAAAGTTCCCACCCTCAGTCTTGTTTTGTTGTAATGGGCCAAGACAGACAACAAACAAGAGAAGTATTTTTTTGTATTGTTAAGGGTAATGTGTACGCTTCCTAGAATTGGCGAAGCATTTGAGGACTATGTTAAGCAGTTAAAGAAAAAAAAAGATGGGTATTTATTTGTTGAATAGATTTGTCATTATCATAGAGAATAACAATGACCTAATATTTTGACAAAGGCAATAGATCACAGAGCATTAAGCAATATTAACTCCAAAAGTTAAGTAAGTGTGAACAACTAAAGATTTTATTTAAAATTTCAACACTAAGTTATTGGCTATTTCAACTGTTCTGGATTACAGCAATCAGCTATAACTTTTTCTACAATAAACATACTTTGTTAAAAAAATAATGAATGAGATTTGGCTTTGTGTATACAGGTGATTCATTTATATTATGCTGTGCTTCTTAAGTTGGCCACTTAAATTTTTTTTCAGGTTATTACAGAAACACTTTCTATGCTTATACACTAAAACAGAGTTTTTAACGGCTCTAAAAAACTTTGCCCTGAAACAGATTAAAATTGCAAACCCGAAACTTCCTAGAGAACAGCTATCATATATAACACTAAGCTACTATTAATGACAAATATCTTTAAAGCCAAGTTAATTATGCTTTATAAAATAAGACAGAGTACTCTAATAAGAGGTAAATTCGAGAGCAGATGATTAGAGAATTTTTAGAAAGACTTCATTGTAAAATTCTAAGTACTAATGAATATAAATAAATAACAGATTGAAGTAGAATTGCCATTTATAAATATTTTGCAACACCAAATTACTAGTCAGCACTGGGTGTGGGGAAATGTTTCTTAATGAAAATTAGGGAACTCCACCTTGACAAACTTCCTCATCACCCCATTAAAGCTGCCTGTGGCTGCAGACCCAGAGTGACATCATCTCTGTGATTATGAACAATTTTCCTTAGTTTCTAACCGATTTACTGGGCATTTGTGTAAACACTTTTGAAATATAGTGCTTCAAAATGCACAGCCAATCTCCAATCCCTGCTTCACACTGTCATTCATGGTAACTGTCTGGAACTGAAGACATTCCTCAGGGTTCCGAATAGATCTTACAAAATCAGCAGAGAAATATAAGTGTGTTTAAAGTGAATATGTTTTTTTTTTAAAAAAACAGCCTTGACTAACTTGAAAGCTCCCCCTAAAAACAAAATGAAGGAAACATTGGCAATTCAGCTGAAACAGGCCCCAAATTAACAAGGCGTCTCCTGCTCTTTCAAAGGTAGGGTTATCCCGACATTTTCACCTCTCAAAGTCACCTGTGTCCCTTTAAACCAGATGTCACCTGTACTAAAGTGAGAGAGAAACCATTATGCAACTCACCCTTGCCTTCAAACCTGGCCCAGGGCCTTTCTTCCACAGTGTGTAAAGAAGTGTTTTGGTGGCTCACACGGTGGAACAAAACAGGCTGGTGTAAACCAAGTTCTGAAACTTAGTAGCTGTGCAACCTGAAACTGGTTACATTACCTCTCTGTGTTTCAGATTCCAACTCTCTTAAAAGGAAAGAGTAAATGAGCAAATGTATATAAAATGCAGAAAAGAGTACCTGGCAAGTGGTATTCACTCTGTGGTTGTTAGATGTGGTTATTAAAAGTCGAAGAAAATACATCAGAATTGTTCTTAATGTAGAAAGCTATGAAGTTACTGCCCTTTCTAAATCTATCTAAAAATGGTAACACTATTAGTATTGATTCCTTCTGCCTCAATTAAAACAGACTGACTTATCATTCAAGACAAAAACACACAATGTATTGAGGAATCTTTCTGTGTATTTATACTTTAGGGCACCGTCCTTTCTTTTTTGCATTGTGCTGTTCAGATTTTTTATCAAACTGTCTTCATTCCACAATAAGCAGGTCTGAGAACTATTATTTACCAGCTGAGTAACAGGAATTATTGGGTAGTGTTTCAGGCATGTTTTGAATACATCGGAATAAAGTCACCAGACTCAATTCGTCCCCGAAGACATGAACTTTTTTCCTCTGTATGAGGTGTCCCATGGCAAAGGTGCTATCGGTGTATAAAACCTGAGAAACAAACCAAAAAACTTCATCAGATATGAACACGAAATGGGAGGCTTTGCACAGGGAAAGCAGAATTGGGGTTTGAACCTACCTGACCATATATAAAAAAGTAACCAGTTTCTTTGACCAATATTTTATTCTCTTTCTCTTCTAGGGCTCTTCCCCTTTTAAAGCTGAGAAGCCATGGAACAAATGTGTAAGCTCCTGCAATGAAGAGAATTATTTATAAGAAAAGAAACTGAGAAAAGCAGTTTTCACATCCACTTAGCTGCTAAAATATATCTGAAACCTAGAAGAGAATTCCATCTTTTTTAAAAAAGAAAAAAATAAGACAAATCACAATGCTAACATTGGGTTCTTTGCCACCACTCACGTATTCACCTGGGCAACTATCTGATACCGGGACTTGAGAGCAACAACTTTGTATGAACGTCTGGGTTTTCTTTTACAGTTCTGTATTTCGGCTATTTCATAAAAAAAAAAAGGCTGGTCTGGGTGGGAGAATATGAAGTAAAGAATGGACAAAATTTCTCTGAATGGTACACTAGTAGAGATTCTCCTTTGGTTCCCGGAGAGGAGGGAGTAAGTATGCAGAGAGTTTAGCAAAAGGTTCGGGAGGTAGCAAGTGCCCCACCCCCCAACAAACCAGTTGGCAGGAACAGAGCCCCAGGAAGAGTGACGAAGGCGACTAAGACACACCTTTGTTAGGATATGGGCCGGGAACTCTGTAACAGCAGTCTGTGTTAGTGAGGCTTAAAGGATTTCTGTTCAGTTCACTGATGATTCTCCTCCCTTATTGCTGGACCTTCCCTTGGGGAGTAACCGGGAAGTTACTGTGCCTAACGGTGGGATGAAAAGGGGGGAGAGAAAACAGCACCACAGAGTGAGTAGGCAAGAGGGGACCCAGTCATTGAGCCATGATCACGTCTTGGTGCTTTGGGACATCAACACCCATTAAGAGAGTGTCAACACTCCTTTCCTGTGAATTCATATTTAAGTCCCCTGCATGTCTCACAGGTATGCTATGTAAATACCGGAGTAAAGGGTGAGCCCTAAGGCTAGAGACTGGGAAATTGGGGGAGTATAAATAAAATGATGTAAAATAAGTGACTAGAAGATTAGGAAAATGGTAATATAAGGATAGAATAATAAAACAAAGCTGTGATAGTTAGTCTAAAATCGTATTAAAAAATCCCTGTATAATTGGTAATGGTGGGTTACACATGTCTCCAAATTTCACCCTCATCATAACAAAAAGGAAAACAAAATCAGTAACAAAATTCAGCATCCAAAAGGGACAACATGCCAGAAGCTCAAGAAGAGAACAACTTTTCCTATAACTGAGATTAAATAAAATTTTCTCCTGTGGATTTTCACAATGGAGCACAATAAGATGTGGTAGCTGACAGTGTTTCCACAC
>NW_012136636.1:5032722-5036878 GCF_000956105.1 Propithecus coquereli | reverse complement strand
ACCACATTTTCCTTATCCATTCATCTGTCAATGGACCTTTAGGCTTATTCAATATCTTGGCTACTGTGAATAGTGTTGCAATAAGCATTGGAGTACAGATATCTCATCTAGGGCCGGATCACCCAGAAAGCACCTGATCTCAGCTGATCTCAGAAGTTAAGCAGGGTTGGCCCCGATTAGAACTCGGGCAGGAGATAGCTCTTTGACATACTGATTTCATTTCCTTTGTATGTATACCTAATAGTGGGATTGCTGGATCATGTTGTATTTTACTATTAATTTTTTCCCTTTTTTATTTTAATAGATATAGGGGTACAAGTTGAGTTCCATTACATGTACATATTGTACAGCGGTGAAGTCTGGGCTTTCAGTGTACCCATCACCTGAATAGTGTACATTGTACCCCACAGGTAATTTTTCCATCTCTTACCTGCTCTGGCTTTAATTTTTTTTAGGAACTTCCATACTATTTTCTATAAGGGCTGTACTAATTTCAATTCCTACTCCAAATAAGTTTCTTGAGAGAAGAATACAAAATAAGAACCATGTATTTCTGAGTACTTCTAAGGATTTAAGAGCCCTAAGTGATAAAACAAAGCAAATGACACTGTAAATTCAAGTTGAAGTGAACAGCTCCTTAGGCAGCCCTTTAAGTTCACTTCACCGCAGACATCGGTAGCAAAGATGTCATGGGGAGGGGGAGGAAGTAGGAGGCTGGGAGGGAGGAAGGAGAATTGAGTGATGCATAGAGGAGTCTCAGGGTCTTCTCAGCACACTCTCCTGTCTGCGTCTCCTGCTCACTCCCAGGAGCCCCTCCTTCACTGTCTCTCACAGAGACTGAATATTCCCCTGATGCGGGGCGTTCTGCTCACCCCAATCAGCTTTTCCCAGAGAAGAGCTCTGTGGAACATTTTCCTTAAATGAAAACCCAGGTGCCATACTGGATAATAATAGCCAATGAACAAAATACCACCTAATTACAAATTACAGAGGCAAAATCATCATCACTTATTTTTATGTGATACAATTTCAGTAAAATGATTATAATGAAACAGTGAAAAGATTATAATAAAATAGTTTTTAATTTTGTTTAAAAGAGATGATGTACTCAAAGCACATTTTTAGAGTCCTGAAAAAAATGAGGAAGAATTAATATAATGGTTTTCATTATTGTAAAATACAAACTGATGACTCTGAAGGCAATTGCGTTCATGGGTTTAATGATAATCATTTGATGCTTGGAACAAGGAGAGCTTTATAAAAAAAAATAATAATACACATCTTAGATTCTAACTTCTCTGAGTTGAAAGGCTGTTTATGTTTGGTTCCCTGCTATTTCTCCAGGGCTTTTACATGATGACTGGCCCACAGTAGACATGTGGCAAATATTTAAATTAACTAATTCAAATGTAAACATAAAATAATTCAAAATGACCATGTACTATGACAATTAATCACAAGTATTCAATTGTTTTTTAAAAAGGATTTTACTACCTAGTTACTGAAATTCTAGGAAATGAAAGGCCGTACGTACTCTTGAACTGAAGTAAAACACATATTTTCAAGACCGCTTGTTTATATTCTGGCTAGAGATATTTATTTACTAAAACTTTTTGCAATAATTCAAATTTATGTCTTACTTCTTTACACCATATTTATGTCTATAAAATTAATGACCCAGTTCTTACTAAATTTCACTGCTGTGCTTTTAGCACAGAAAGAAAAACAAGTAGCTTTTAGGTCTGTATTCTTACTTTCTCTTGATGTTTCCTTCTGGCACTATAACAATTCTTTCTGGCAATATTCTTATTAAAGCAATAGAGTACATGTTTACTTGTCTTTATTTACTCTGTATTCCTCCCACACCCCATACCCATACCCATGCATGCACATGTGTGTGCACACACACACAGATTATACTCAATCAAGCTAAAAAATTTGTTACAGTTGTAGCTGTATGCTCAAATACCACGAATAGAACCTAACACATAGTACGCATTCAACAAATTATGTGCTTTTGAATGAATTCTAAATCCTTTAAGAAAACAAGCTAAACAATAAATTAAAAACTAAATTATAAACTTAAGCATAAATATTATAACATGTTTCTACATCTTCAAAGTTACCTAGAGTTTTGGCATAATAGTTAGAATACAGATAAATGCAAATAAGAAAATATACATTAATACTTACTCTGTAGAGTGCTTTTCTAAACTACTATGCATCACCTTTTACAGCAGATATTTAAGAATTTGGAAGTAAACTTCAAAATTATTAATACCTAATTGTACATTAACAGCTAAAATATAGATGTACCTTCAAATAAATGGTTTGACATTTCGAGCTTCACTCATCAAGTTTTAAATACTTGATGTATTTAAATGTCAAAAATTTAACAAAATTAATATGTACATTAATATTTGAAAATACAGGTAATGTCAGTATTAATCTGTGAACATAATTTGCATGTATTTGCATCATCCCTCAAAGAGCAGATCTTTTCTCTTACGTATGTGGAAGAGTTGTAGATAAATTTTACGATGGCAAAGTTTTATAGAAAATTACTATTTATTTTTTATTCTACTTTCTAAACAGGAAATTTTCTCCTAAATATTTATATATCCAGCGCTGTCTCCCTCAATAACCAAAAATAAATGCTGCAGAGAGCCATCATCATTCATAGCTCTCACTTCTACCTCTCTTCATTTTCTATTTTATTATCTTAAAACTTCTTGAAATCATTTTAAGAAAGAAGATATTTATAATACCTTTTAAAAAGTAGATTAAGTAAATCAATTAAAATAGTATTTTTTTGTTATATAAAACCATTCTAATTTGGCATTGTCATTCACAGTAATTACGTGCTGAGACTGTAGACACGAGGGGGCTAGGGAAATAAACAGAAAACAGAACGAGGTGGGACATGTAGGCTGACCCGTCTGAAGGGCAATGGGAGGCCGTGTGGGAGTGTGACCAGTGGAGAAAAGTGATTATATCTGTATTTTAAAAATATTAGTATGTGGCTGTAAGGTCAGGAAAGGTCCAAATCCGGACAAAAGAAAATCAGTCAAGGTGAGAGATAATGATGATTTGTACTAGTATGATGAGATGGGAATGAAGAGAAGTAGATTAATTTGAAGTACATTTAAGAGGAATAATTGATACAGTTTTGAGATTAATGTGCTGAATTAGAGGAAGCAGTCAAGGATAACACACAGAATTCTGGAATAAACAACTCAATCATAGCCATGGCATTTACTGGATCAGGGAACACTGGGGAATGAGTAGATCCAGGGAAAAGTTCTAGAGTTCAGGCTGAGATGTCACCAAGATATTCAAGAAGAGATGTTCAATAGACAGAGGTATTTGTAGACTTGGAGCTCAGGAAAGTGATTTGGGCTAAAGATATACATTTAAGCCACCAGCATATAAATGTTAAATGACATCATGGGAATATTTAAGAATGCCAAGGAAATACGAAGACTGTAAAGACAATGGGACTAAGTCAGAGGTCTGAAGAAGATCGATATTTAAGAGACACATTGAAGAGTAATTTGCAAAGACATTAAAAAGGAGTGGCCAAAAGGGCAGGAAAATGATTTAGAGAAACAACCAAGGGAAGCATGTTTCTCAAGCAGAAGAGAGTCAACAAGTGTCAAAATCTATTGAGAGATTAAAAATAAACCCCATGAGAGCCTCCATGAAACAATTATTTGGAAAAGTAGAGATAAACAAGAGACTTCCACTGTCAACATGATTGTGGATCATATCTCTTCTTTTCTACTTCCTGTAAATCCTATGAAAGGAAAAGATAGATGCATATTCTCCAAAATAACTGTAAGCATTGTCAATAACTGTCAGTAACTGAGATGACACTAAAGCTGAATGAAGAGAAGAGAAGGAGCATAGAAAATATCGAAAGTGCCTGGCACAAAGGTCCAGCAAAAACCAACTTCCTAAAGGTGGAGATCCTCTCACATGTGAACAGAAATCTCCTACATACAGACAATCCAGGAAATTTTAGTGACCTGGAAGAATTAGGGAAATGAAGAGGGGAAAATTCATCTAATTAAGATAAAAGTAAAAGTTTCTGAAGGAAAAATAGATTTTGTACAAAATAAAATGAGATAGAAATGAAGAGTTAAAGGATTTGAGA
>NW_012136636.1:5029765-5031080 GCF_000956105.1 Propithecus coquereli | reverse complement strand
TCAAAGAGCTATAAGTAGAATTACCATTGGATCCAGCAATCCCATTACTAGGCATCTACCCAGAGGAAAAAAATACATTCTATAAAAAAAACATCTGCACTTGAATGTTTATAGCAGCACAATTCACAACTGCAAAGATGTGGAAACAGCCCAATGCCCATCAATACATGAGTGGATTAATAAAATGTGTTAAATGTTTACCACGAAGTTCTACTCAACTGCAAAAAACAGTGGTGAACTAGCACCTCTTGTATTGTCCAGAATGGAGCTGGAGCCTGTCCTACTAAGTGAAGTATCACAAGAAAGGAAAAACAAGCACCACATGTACTCACCATCAAATTGGTACTAATTGATCAACACTTACGTGCACATATGGTAGTAACATTCATCAGGTGTCAGGCAGGTGTGGGGGATGTGGGGAAAGGGTATATTCACACCTAATGGGTACAGTGCACAATGTCTAGGGGATGGGCATGTTTGTAGCTCTGAACTGGATGGGGAAAAGGTGATATGTGTAAACTAAATATTTGTACCCCCATAATATTCTGAAATAAAAAAACAACAACAACGAAAAAGAGGAATCATTAATTTTATCATAGACTAGACTAGAGAATCAACTGATATTGTCAAAAGATGTAATTGTAGATGTTAGAGTAATGTCATGGAAAATGGCAGAGTAGAAAGCTCAAAAACTTAGTGCTTTCACTGAAGCAACCATTAAGCTGGTAAAAATTGATATAATCCAACTTTTTTTTAATGTAGGTAATCTAATCAAAAAACTTATGTCAACCAAGGGAGTGCTTAATAAAGAAAAAAAAGCTGTAAAATTTTAGTAAGAAAGTATTGTGGCACTTTTTTTACCCACTTATTATGTCCCATTCTGCAGCTTGATAGTAGCCATGAAGATGATGACCTGAGCTCCTGGTGGCAGCTTGCTCTTGGTAGGGAGTGCAATACTCACTTTGTTTATAAAACATCGTGACTGTGCATTTTGACTTGTCTGGAGGCTACCCTCAGATGGAAGCAGCTTCCCAGGCAGTAATCAGCCGAAAGCACAGCCCATAGCCACCTAGAGCATGGGGGTGCAAGAAGCAGACGATTTAAAAATCTTGAGGAGGAGGAAGCTAAGGGGGAAGATACTTCAAGGAAATATAGGCTTCGAAGGGCTACCACATACACTAAAAAATCTAGAGTGCAACATGCATGCTCAATTCCAGATACATGCCGAGAAATGACCTTAGAGTATCATAAGCTTACACCCCTGCCTGATCTTTGGGCTCTGTTCATGCAGGAGGTAAAGACTAACACAGAGTTG
>NW_012136636.1:5020795-5022300 GCF_000956105.1 Propithecus coquereli | reverse complement strand
GTATACAGAGAACATGTAAAACAAATAGCAAAATGACAGAAATAATTCTTATCAGTAATCACTTTAAAAATAAATCGGTTGAATTTGCCAATTAATATAAAGGGAGAAGCTAAGTTGGTATCAGCTCAAACCAGCTTGTTATAAATTTAGGATGTTTATTGTAATCACCGAAGTAACAACTAAGATAATACTGAAAAATATACAGAAAAGAAAATTTAAAGGAAAATAAAATGGCATACTTATAAAAGTCTACTAAAAACAAAGAAAGAAGTAATGAAAGAATCAAGGAGTAAAGTATACAGAGAACATGTAAAACAAATAGCAAAATGACAGAAATAATTCTTATCAGTAATCACTTTAAAAATAAATCGGTTGAATTTGCCAATTAAAATACAGAGACTAGCAAAATAGATTTATAACCCCCCTCAAATTCATGATCCACCTATATTCTACCTACAATAGACTCACTTTAGATCAAAAGACACAAATAAGTTGAAAGTAAAAGGATGGGAAATATGCATCCTTGCAAATAGTAACCAAAGAGAACTGTGGTGGCTCTTCTGATATTGGACAAAATACATGTTAAGTCAAAAATTGTTACAAGAGATAAACAGGTTATTATGTATTGACAAAAGGGTTAATTTAACAAGATGATCTCACAATTATAAACATATACACCCTACATAACAGAGATTCAAAATATAAGCAGATATTGGCTGACATTTCTATAGTAATAACTGGAGACTCTAATAACCCACTTTAAATCATAGCTAGACCATCTAGATAAGAAACCAATAAGGCAATGGAGGACTCTGACAACACTGCAAACTAACTAGACCTAACAGACATGTAGAAAACACTTCACCTAAAAACAGCAGAATACACGTTCTTCTCAAATGCACACAGAATATTCCTCAAAATGGACTGTTATTCAACAAAACAATTCTCAGTAAATTTTAAAATATCTTCTTCAAACACAACAAAATGAAGCTAGAAATTAACAACATACGGAAAAGTGGAAAATTCACAAATATGTAGAAATTGAAGGACAAAATCTTAAACCACCAATGAATGGATCTATGAATAAATCAAAGGGAGAAATAGAAAATACTTAGAAATGAATGAAAATAAAAACACAACATAACAATACTCATGGGAAGCAGAGAAAGAAGTGCTCAGGAAGAAATGTACAGCTGTAATTGTCTACATTAAAAAAAAAGATCTCAATTCAATAATCTGAATTTCCACCTTAAGGAAACTGAAGTAGAAGAGCAAACTAAACGCAAAACTGACAGAAGGAAGGAAATAATGAAGCTTAGAGTGAAGGTAAGTGAAACAGAGAATAGAAGAAAAACAACAGATAAAATCAGTGGTGCCAAAAGTCGGTTTTTTGAAAAGATCGACAAAATGACAAACATTTAGTTATACTGACAAAGCAAAAAAGAAAAGTCTCCAATTAATCACAAAATAAAGTGGAGGCATTGTTATTGGCCTGCCAGAAATAA
>NW_012136636.1:5013832-5015215 GCF_000956105.1 Propithecus coquereli | reverse complement strand
GAAAAGTCAAACTATGGAGAAAGGGAAACAATCACTCATTGTCAGAGATTAAGGGGAAGAAAGAGACACAAAGTCTGAAAACAGAGAATGTTTAGGGCTATGTGATACTATAATAGTGGATACATGCCATTATACATTTGTGTTAACCCATAGAAAGTACAGCACTAACAGTGAACTCTAATGTAAACCATAGACTCTGGGTGATAATGATCTATCAGTGTAGATCTATCAATTATAACAAATGTACCACACTGGTAGAAGATTTTGATAATAGGGGAGGCTATGTGTGTGTAGGGGGTAAGAAGCCTATGGGATATCTCTGTACCTTCTTCTCAATTTTTTTGAGAAACTAAAACTGCTCTAAAAATAAACTTAAGATAAAAATATATGAAGAAAAGTGAATGTATTATAAAGGACCTCTAGGATACCATTAAGCAGGCTAATATATGCATTATGAGAATTTCAGAAAGGAGAGAGAGAAAATTTGGAGAAAGAATATATGAAGAAATAATGGTCAAACTCTTCCCAATTTTGAAGAAAGTCATAAATCTACATATCCAAAAACTCCAAGCAGGATAAACACAGAAAGTTCCATACCAAGACTTGTCAAAATCAAGCTATTGAAAAACAATGACAAAAAGAGTATCTCAAAAGCAGCAAAGGAGAAGCATTACACTAAGTACAAGGTATGCTCAATAAGATTAATAGCTGATTTCTCATCAGAAACAATGGAGGCCAGAAGGCAGTAGAATGACATATTTAAAGTGCTCATGAAAAAACCATCAGTGAAGTATTTTATATCTGGGAAAATATCCTTCAAATATGAAGGAAAATTAAGATGTTCCCAAATAAACAAAAACTGACGGAGTTCATTAGTAGCAGACCTATCATAGAAGAAATGTTAATGGGAATCTTCAGATTGAAATAAAAGGACATTAAGTAGTAACTGAAATCCATATGAAGAAATAAAGAACACAGATAAAGGTACCTACATAGATAAGTATAAAAGCCATTGGTACTACATTTTTAGTTTATAACCTCTTTCTCTATTTCCTATGTGATTCAAAAGACAAATACATAAAATAACAATTATTAATCTATGTGAAGGGTACACAATGTACAAGTATATATTTTGTGAAAATGTCAATATAAAGGGAGAAGCTAAGTTGGTATCAACTCAAACCAGCTTGTTATAAATTTAGGATGTTTATTGTAATCACCGAAGTAACAACTAAGATAATACTGAAACATATACAGAAAAGAAAATTTAAAGGGAAATAAAATGGCGTACTTATAAAAGTCTACTAAAAACAAAGAAAGAAGTAATGAAAGAATCAAGGAGTAAAGTATACAGAGAACATGTAAAACAAATAGCAAAATGAC
>NW_012136636.1:5012725-5013277 GCF_000956105.1 Propithecus coquereli | reverse complement strand
TTTTTTTAAAAATTAGCTGAGTGTGAAGGCATGTAGTCTCAGCTACTCAGGAGGCTGAGGTGGGAGGGTCACTTGCTTGAGCCTGAGAGTTGGAGGCTGCAGTGATCTATGATCACACCACTGTACTCCAGCTTTGGTGGCAGACAGAAACCCTATCTCTTAAAAAAGAATCTTAAAACTCAACAATAAAAAATAAAGAACCCAATTTAAAAATGGGCCAAGACCTTATCAGACACCTCACCAAAGAAGATACACAGATAGCAAATAAGCATATGAAAGATGCTCCAAATCATATGTCAGCAAGGAAATGCAAATTAAAACAATAATGAGATATCACTGCACATCTATTAGAATGGCCAAAATTCAGAACACTGGCAACACCAATTCAGGTAAGGATGTGGAACAACAGGAACTCTAATTTATTGCTGGTGGGAATGAAAAATGGTATATCTACTTTGGAAGACAGTTTGGTGGTTTCTTACAAAACTAAACACACTCTTACCATATAATTCAGCAATCACACTTCTTACTATTTGCCTAAAGGAATTAAAA
>NW_012136636.1:5000831-5001570 GCF_000956105.1 Propithecus coquereli | reverse complement strand
AAAAAAAAAAAAAAAACCTCATGCAAAACTAAAAAGACAAATGACAGCATGGTGGGAAATGCTTGCATATAATAATGCATAATACAAACAATTAATCTGATTAAGCTATAAAGAGCTCACAGAAATCAATTTAAAAATGATCAACAGCCCAAGAAAAAAATGGAAAGAATATGAACAGATGGCTCACAGATATAAAAATAGAAACAGAAAATTGGAAGAATATAAAGACAGAAATACAAATGGTTCTTAAAACATAAGAAAAGATGGTCCACTCGTTTCATATTAAAAGAAAGTTAATTAAGAGATACTATTTTTCACCTAATGTTCTTTCATTGCCAGTGATAGTGTAACATTTTATAACCCCTATAGTTCCTCGTTAGTATAGTGGTGAGTAAATATGTAAACAAACAAACAAAAAAATAACCCCTATAGAACCACTTGGCAATAATTGTCAAAATTCAAAATCCATCCCACGCACATGCTGACATATGAGAAATTACGAATGTACACCATTATTTTTTGAAGCACCATCATTGTAAAAATTGTCACCAAGAAGTCTATTCGTAGGGGACTGGTTGAATAAATTATATTCATACAATGGAATACCATGCAGCTTTTTAAAGTAATGAGGAAATCCTGTGCAGACATCCAAATATCTGCAATATATATTGTTAAGTGAAGAAAGCAGGTCATAATCTTGTTTTCAAATAATATGTATGGCAAGTATGGTACATTAGGT
>NW_012136636.1:5000259-5000781 GCF_000956105.1 Propithecus coquereli | reverse complement strand
TGAACCTCAAAACGTTGTTATGTGAAAGAAGCCAGATACTTAAAGTCATATGTTACGTGACTACATTTTTGTGAACTATCCAGGATAGATGAATCCACAGAGACAGGAAGCAGATTGGTGGTAACTGGGAAGATGGAGAAATGGTGATTGATTGCTTAAAGGATAAAGGGTTCTCTTTTGGCTGATGAAAATGTTTTAAAGCTAAAGAAAGTTGGTGGTTGCAAAATATTGTGAATGTATTAAATGTCAATGAATTGTAGACTTTACTTTTATGTTATATGAATTTAACCTCAATAAAAAAGTTATAATTATAAAGGGAAGTACAAGAGCTTACAGAAAAAGCACAGCACGAGAGCACACAGAAAAAGCAAAGCAAATAGCTTGCAATAGTGAGGAATTTGTTTAAAACTATAAAATAGAAATTCCTTAGTTAAAGTATAAAACAATACATGATATTGCATAGTATGATGATTAAAAGCCAAACATATTTCTGAGATAGGTAAATATAAATTAGATTATAAA
>NW_012136636.1:4982422-4989174 GCF_000956105.1 Propithecus coquereli | reverse complement strand
TAGAGTGCCATGGCGTCATCCTAGCTCACAGCAACCTCAAACTCCTGGGCTCAAGCGATCCTACTGCCTCAGCCTCCCGAGTGGCTGGGACTACAGACATGTGCCACCATGCCTGGCTAATTTTTTCTATATATTTTTAGCTGTCCAATTAATTTCTTTCTAATTTTAGTAGAGACGGGTTCTTGCTCTTGCTCAGGCTGGTTTCGAACTACTGAGCTCAAACAATCCACCCGCCTCGGCCTCCTAAAGAGCTAGGATTACAGGCGTGAGCCACCGCGCCCGGCCCCTAACACGTTTCTTTAATGTTAACCTAATCATTTTGATACGAGCAGAGCATTCTGGTCTACTCTGCATATTCTTTTACTGATCTTACAAAGCAAATGTAGCCATGCCTGTGCCATAGGGAAAACATGATTCGCTGGTGCAGTTACTATGGTAGACCCTCTTTCACTAAAAGAATGGAAAAGTGTCATAACAGGAAGAATAGCAGTGAATGAGGACAGCCTGAAGGAAGGGAAGAGCAAAGTATCCAAAGCAGCTAAAGCCTTAATGGTGCAGTATCTACAGCAGCCATACAGAACCTATTTTAAAAGTGTTCCTATTTTTCCAACAAGTCCTCCTTAATTAATTACTATTCACGAGGCACCATAACATGTTCTGTGAGGAATACAAGGGTCAGCAGAGCATGAAAAGCTCTAATCTTTCCTCCACATCGAAAGAGGGGAGGGAGTTGATGAAAATCAAAGTCAAATTTCCAAACTTTACATCTTTCCTTTTTTTTGTTATATGTATATGTATGTTGTAAAGATGAAATGAGGTAATGCATGAGAAACACTTAGCACAAAACATGGTACATAATAATTACAAAATAAATCTTGGCTATTATTAGCAGTAGTAGCATTAGCATTATTGTACTTAATAATATTGAGTCAATATTATTGACCTAATGGAAGGCTGCAGTGGGAGCATGTGGCCCAACTGAAACAGATAAAGGCCAAAGAAACACTGGAATACATGACTTCCTATTTCAAATAACCCTTTCGCTGACTGTTTTTGCCAATATTCCAGCAGGAAATTGTTATGGTCTGAATGCTTGTGTGCCCCCAAATTCATATAATGAAACCTAATCCATAGGTGATGGTATAAGGAGGTAAGGCTTCTGGGAGGTAATTAGGTCATGAGGATGAAATTTGTGCCCTTATAAAAGAGACCCCAGAGAGCTAGCTTGCCCTTTCTGCCCGTGAGAACACAGCGAGAAGATGCCACCTACGAACCAGGAAGCAGGTCCTCACCAGATACTGAATCTGTACCACATCTTGGTCTTGGACTTTCCAGCCCCCTGAACTGTGAGAAACAAATTTTCGTTGTTTATGAGCCACCTAGTCTATGGCATTTTTTTATAACAGCCTGAACGGACTGAAAACAGAGACTTAGATATTCTATTTAGTCAGAGAAAGGTTTACCTGATGAGTGATGACTTGATACTACCAAACTGATAGGAAAATAACTGAATTTTAATTTCTGCATTCCAACTAAACCTTAGTCACAACCTACACATGGAAAAACAATGGTCTATTCTTGTAGTAGCACACATCTAACCTTTAGAAGAATATGTACTTTAGAGAGAAAAGTTTATTTCAAAACTGCTCCTCAGAAGAGAAAATGGAATATCAAGTTGACAATTCAATAATAGTGTTTAAGTTACACTCACTGAAGCCAGTACTAGTCATCCATTGGCCTTGTTCCGAAGAAAATTCACTGGGCTTTTCAAAGACAACTCCTTTTTTAGGAAATATGATACTTATGATCAACTTATCTGCAATTCAGTCTTTAAGACTTTCTTTCCCATTCAACGTAGATCCGATCTAAGACTAGAGATTATTACTCAGCTAAAGACTTGCCCCACAAAGAGTGGACTAAAAAAAGTCAATATTATTTTTAATATCTCCCAATAGCATAGCTATCTAACAATAACAGTTTTGAAAACACGTAGTCTAATGTAAGAAACACAATTATCAATAATAATTGTAAAATTAATTGATTATTGTTTGTTTTTCAAAAGGCTTTTGCATATATTTTCCTACACTACAATTGAAGGAAATTATACAAGAGGTTAAGAATAGTTTATCTTTTTAACTAAACAAGGCATTAGCATACATTAAAACCTTTCTGAGACTATGGGGAGAAATTTCAGAATATATATGTTTCTGATAATGATATAATTATGTGTAAAACACTGATAATCTTATTCAAATACCTCTTTACAGCATAAGAAAATTTACTCATAATAATAAACCTTATGTAAAATATTTCTAAAAACAAAATATTATACTGATGACAAAAATAGTTTACAAAAAGAAAATTCCTAAAATAAGAAGTTTAAGGATAAAAATAATTTGCTACTGGTCATTTGATATAATAAAATTCAACACTTCACAATTAGAATAGCAGTTAAGTATTTTCCATATGCAAAACTTATTTCTGGTTTGAAAAGCCACCTTTTGAAGTGTAATATCTAAATACGATTTAATCAGAAAAAGTGATATGAAAGTTTAGAGAATTGCTAATATCTTGTATCGTTTTCTATACTGAAACTAAAACCTTTCAAACTGGAATCTGGTTTATTATACACTATTTTAACAAGCTAAGTCTAATATAGACTAACGTAAATGATGCAATTATTGGGGATCATGTGTGGTTCCCATGAAAAACATCACACACAGGGGTTTTCACATTACACTCTCCCTATCCATTCAACCCACCCCTGCTAATTTTTCACAGGGTTCTCACCCGTCCCATTCAAGAAGCTTCTTCCACGTCTTCAGTCTGGAAGAAATGCACTTCCTGTGCTTTCTTCATCTCTTTGTTCTTGCTTCTGAAATCTTACTTATTGCACAATATGTTTTTAAAGAGGAGGATTCTTTGAAGGCAACGCCTCTCTTTCATTTCTGCATGCCTTATCATTTAGTAGTTGTAAGTCATGCAAATAAATGTAGAAGTTTGATTTTTCTTGACCTAGCTTTGAATAAATCAGTGGCAGGAAAAGATTAACTGGGGGAAACACTGAAAGACCCAAATATTGACCTAAAGTTCAACATAAATTTATGAAGAAATTGGGAAAGCATAGTATCGAATAAACATTTTCACTAAACAGGAACACAAGAATTTAGAGGTAGAAAGCTGGCTCATAATGTTTTATTTGATCAACAACAAGCAGTTTGCCTTGTGTGGTTACTTACGAAAGCAATAAGAGTTGAGAGTTTAAAAAGAATTTCTAGAGAGCTAGAGTGAGACGTGTATGTTTGGCCTAGAGAAAATCCTTTAAAAATATGAATTCTCAATCTCAAGAGGGGTCTGTCTGACATATGTGGTGCTTGAGAAAGATCATGTATTTGCCGACGTGTATAGTCAGCTGCCATGAAAGGAGATTGACAGCAAAAGTCTTAGCTCTTGACTGGTATAAAACATAAGACGAGGATGTTTGGTCTCAAATGCAGTTATGTGAATGGAGCATCCAAGATAAATTGTGAAGAAAAATTAAAAAGTTGTGACCAATGCTTATGTGTGTTTGAAAGAGAATTAAAATTAATAATAAAAGCAAGTTTTTAATTCTGCGAAATTAAGAAAGATGGTAGCGCTATAATGGCACAGAGAAAGAAAGAAAAGGGTGTTGTTTTTATTTTTATGGAAGGTGTTGGAGAAGAGTTGATTGAGTAGAAATAATAGAAGTAGATAGAAAAGAAAAAAACTACAGCTGCTAGGAGTAGTACAAAATATTTGAAATGATTTACCATGTACTTGTATGTGTGTGAGTGCCTGTATGTAGAGAAAGAGCATTAATTGGTCAGTGTTATATATCCACTCATAATTTAATTATGTTATATGCTTAAAGCAATGCAGAAAAATGTAAAATTGTTACCTTTTGCATTGCCTCATAGGCAGTAAGAATAAAAAAAATCATCTTTATTTAATGTTGCTTCAATTTACTATTGGTCAAATATTTTAATTTAAAATTGCTAATTTTATACTTAAGTCATCTTGTGTGTTTTGCCATGATTTCATTGAATTATGTTAGAATATTTCAATTTATTAATAATATATACTCAGGAATAATTTGAATGTGCTTAGCATAAAGAAAAGATAAATATTTAAGGTGATAGCTGTTCCAATTACCCTGATTTGACTATACAAATGTTATCAAATTATCACAAGTACCCTGAAAATATGTATATCTAATATGTATCAATAAAAATAAATAAAGTAAAAACAAATAAAAATATAGAAAATAATATATACTCAGAAAGCACTAAATAGCATTAACTTGCCAGTGAAGAACAGTAGCTTCATGACACTACATTCAAACCAACACGGTGTCAAGGAAGGTAAAGCCTACAATGGAAATACATTTGAATGACTGTAAAGCTACCAATACATTACACAATCAGCTTTTACATCTCAAGCTTCCCCTTGGACATTTCCATTTGGATGCCATAAGAATACTTCAAATTCAATATGCCTCACATCTAATTCTTCATGCACACCCTCCTGCTCTTTCTTCTCTATTTTCTTTCTTAGGGGATGCATACCTATCCTCTGAGTTGCCCAGGCTAGAAACTTTATAAACATGTCTGATTCCTCCCTCTTCCATCTTGAAATTCAACTAACAATCAAGTTTGAGTGGTTTACATTTTTTACTTTTGTTGACTTTAGATTCCATCTCGCATTCATCTCATTCAATAAATTTACTGAGCACTTAATCTATGCCAGGTGTTGTGCTAAGGATAGCAAACAAAAGCAAACACAATCCCTACCCCCATGGAGTTTCCAATCCACTGGAAGAAACAGGTGTTACTCAGTATCATTCTAACAGAAATAAAGGTGCAACTGTAAGAAAGATACAGTGCCTAGGCCAGGCATTTGATCCAATCAGGGTGGCTTTTCTGGAAGGTAACATTTGAATAAAAATCAGAAGGAAGAAGAGTGATAGGAAGATTCCAGACAAATTTAACAGTACATGAATATAGACAAAGGCTGAGAGGGACAGAGAGAGAGAGAGAAAGTGACAAGATAATAAGTATGGTAACCTAAGTTCAGATCTGTACCCTCACCATTCTTGACAATTACATTAGTCTACCAAGTTGTGTCTCTCCTTTCTACAATTTCTAGTCCGTCATTTGCGTTCTTCCAGAATTATCTTTCTAAACTCAGATTTGATCTTGTCTTTCTAATGTTTATAATTCCCTCAATGTGTCTCCCTGGCACACAAACCTCAATGTGTCTCTCCTCCAAGCCCTTGTCCAGCCCAGTCTGTCCTCACTGTATGGTGCATGCAACCCACCCACTCCCACCCCACATTGTACTTAAACGTACCTCAGAACAAGAGGTCATCTTTCATGCTTCCAGATTGTGTTTCTGCTGTTCCCTCTGACCAAATACTCTTTACCCTTCTGTCTGATGAAACTTCATACATTTTTCAAGACTCAGATCAAATAGGAAATTTCTCTAAACCTTCTAACTAAATATTTGATCCCACTATACGTTGCATATCATCTATTGAAACATAACTTTACTGTACATATGATTGTTTCTATAATTGTTTCTCTCCCTAGACTGTGAGTCACTTGATATTAAGGATGATCATTTATAAATTTTCACAGTGTCTAATTTAAAGCAGACTAAAAAAAAAAAAGTCCATGGAACAATACAGGAAAGAAAATAGACATAAAAATGGCATTCAACTTTTCCGAACAATTCTTGAAAACCCAATCATTAAATCCAACTTTGTGGTCCATGTTAAATCAAATTAAATTAATGCTTAGGGAAAAGAGGTTCCACAAAATAAAATAATTTCTATGATTTGTGAACCATCCAACGATGAGGCTTCAAGCCCTCAGTTATATAGGAAACATGTTCCACAACAAAATCCTTAATAATAAATTTTTTGAATCTTTATCCATATAAGTGTAACACAACATAGTATTTTCAAAGTAAATGATTGTACACTATTTCCCTAAAATGTCTTACTCTCTAATTCCCGGAGGAAGCTCCAGAGCAGCAGATAGAAGCGGAAAAGGCCTAGCTAAATTGAGACTTCACAGCGGGTGTCAGATGCTATCAAGGAGCAGTTATTCCCACAGTCCAGCACCCCTACCTGTGTTACCTGTCTCAAACAGCCTGACCTAAGTGGGGGAGGGGAAAGCCTGAGCTTGCAAAAACACTTCAACAGATCAGTCCTTGCAAAACCCCACAAATTTAGAAGAGAAAAGGGATAATGTAAAGGTGTTTTTGTGGGATAGACCTTTTTTTGAATTTCTTCTATTTCCCATTTCATCACTGTTCCTGTAACCAGAGATTTCTGTCCTCTTGCCCAAGTTTCCTCCATTGTCAAAGCCACTTCAGCTCTCTAGACCACGTCGAGACCTTCTCTCAGTGTGTGCTCCCCACCACTAAGAGCATCCTATGATTCCATAACGTGATGTCCTTCTCATTGATAATAACCATAATACCCGGGTCTGGCTGGGACTCAATAATTTTTCACAAATCTTGCATCTTACTTGAAAATTAAGCATGTAAAGCTTCTTTCATTGAAAAAGTCAGACTTTATAGTTAATAGATAATGAATTCAAACCTTAGCTTTCCTATCAATTATCATGAATTTGACGCAATTTTGAAATATTTTTTAATCCGTATAATGGAAATAATGATATCTATTTCACAGTGTTATGAAAATCAGTTGAAGCCATAATTTAGAT
>NW_012136636.1:4980544-4982372 GCF_000956105.1 Propithecus coquereli | reverse complement strand
CAAAGTTTTTAGGTGGATGGTGATTAGAGATGAAGTTCAAATACAGCCATTAGACTTGGAGCTTACAAGTATTTGGAGCAGACCGAGTCCTAACTGGACAAAGTGCCGGGGCTGTTTTATTACCTTTCCGTATAGTGGGCGTGTCACCATCTGCAATCAGTTGCAAGCAGTCTTGAGTGACTGAAAAACAAAAATATATCATTCTAGTTACTTGAGTAGAAATAGTAAAGGAACTAAGGTGACAGAAAATGCAAAGCTAAGAATTCATTCATCCAGAAACACTAAATCAATCATAATGTTCCCATTGCTTGCATGATATTATTCTTAAATCAATTTGCTCATTGATTTCAATATATATACTTGAAGGTCATGGCACTTTGGAAAAACCTACTTGGTATTGGAATACAGTAAATATATCATCTATACAGTTTAATCTAATTTTCTTTGAAATATGGCTGTATAGAAAGCAAGTTTAATCATTTGTTTTTCAAGTCTACCAGATACATGAAACAGTTAAACTTAATATACATCATTCTAAAACAATCTGTTGTTTGTAAAAAAAAAAAACTAACATTAAATAAGGACTTACTGCTACTGAAAATATTACTCTTAACACTACTGAAAGTGAAAATAATTGCTGACAGTTCTTGAGCAGATGTAAGTGTAGACAGGGTACTAAGGCTTAGTTAGTATATGCTGCCTCCTTTTATCATCACAAGAGTCCTAAAAATTAGATATTGGAAACTAAGGCTTAGAAAGTGTAAACAGTTTATTCTGGGCCTTAGAGACAGAATATGACAAGACCAGATTTTAAACCCCACTTGTTTCATTTTAGAGCCAAAGTTAAGCTTTTTGGTAAAATCTTTTGGACCAACAAGAGAAAGGGAGATAGAACATCTTTTTAAAATAAAATGGAAGACACCCATAAGATGGCATAATCAGTAAAGCTTCTCAGAAACATCAATTCACATCACCTATTACATGTAGAATATCCCTACGGAGTAAATAACAATTGCATTAAATAAAGAGAACTGCCTTTAGATAAAAGCAAATTAAATACACCTTCTGTTGGATCCATAGCTGGGAAAAAGCAAAGAAGTAAATATCTGTGAAAAATATGGAACATAAATCTAAACTTGTATGTTTTAAATTAAAGAAATATTAGTTTAGTTTGTTGTCTAACAAGTATTTTACTCAGAGTTGAAGTAATACTTTTAAAAACATGCTTCTCAATGTACACATTTTAAGAACTTGACAGAGTGAGGAACTTCTACTGTAATTAATTGGTGATTGGCAATTAATTGAAAAATTTCTAGTAAGTCATGTACCACATAATGATATTTAGGTCAATGGGAACACATATGCTATGGAGGTACCATAAGATTATAAACCCACATTTTTATTGTATCTTTTCTATGTTTAGATATATTTAGATACATAAATACTTACCATTGTGTTACAATTGCCTAAAGTATTCAATACAGATTTGTAGCCTAGGAGCAATAGTTATAACATGAAGCCTAGGTGGGTAGTAGGCTCTCCCATTTAGGTTCGTGTAAGCAACTGTATGATGTTTGCACAATGATGAAATCACCTAACAATGCATTTCTCAAAATGTTTCCCTGTCGTTGTGTTTAAAGCTTGGAATAACATACTAGTAATTAAATAATATTCTGAGGCTGCATAAGTTCATACTATTAAAGGGTGATCATATAAGATAGTCTGTTAAGATATTCCCCTTGGTATTTAAAGGTGGAAATATACCATTAAAAACTACAATTCTTTTATAACCATAACGGTTTCCTAACACATTTCTTTTTTTTTTTTT
>NW_012136636.1:4979244-4980494 GCF_000956105.1 Propithecus coquereli | reverse complement strand
ATCCACTCATGGATTGACGGGCACTTGGGTTGTTTCCACATCCTTGCAATAGTGAATTGTGCTGCCATAAACATTCGGGTGCAGATGTCTTTATCATAGAATGTTTTGTGCTCTTTTGGGTAGATGCCTAATAGTGCTATTGCTGGATTGAATGGAATTTCTATTTTTAGCTCTCTGAGGCTCTTGAACTCCCCACTGTGGTTCACACCCCCAATTCCCCTGTCCCCGCCTGCTCTGCTGTATTTCCCCCCACAGCGTTTCCTTTCATCATGCTGTATTTTGTTTGTTCATTTGTAGATTTTTATCTGTTTCCTCCTCATCAAAAGGTAAGCTCTATCAAAGTAGGAAACCGTGCAGATGGTCCCTGATTGTCATGGTTTGATTTACGGATTTTTGACTTTATGATGGTGTGAAAACAATACACATTCAGGAGAAACGGCACTTCAGTACCATATTCAAAACATTGCATGAGACATTCGACACTTTATTATAAAATAAGCTTTGCATTAGATGATTTCGCCCACCTGTAGGCTAATGGAGGTGTTCTGAGGACATCTCAGGCAGGCTAGGCTTAGCTATGATGTTTGGTAGGTTAGGCGTATTAAATGCATTTTCAATCTAGGATGTTTTCAATTTAGGATGGGTTTATTCAGACTTAGTCCCATTGTAAATCGAGGGGCACCCATACATGTTTCATTCTCTGTGACCCCCCAGAGCTCACACAGTAATTAGGATATTGTATGTTCTTAATTAATACATGTAAAATAAATGAATAAATGAATGTGTGAATGAATGAATGATTCTTATCTAGTACATTTTTGTTCATTAGTTATCTTATATGAACAGAAGCCGCTATAGAGCAGCATTTCCTGAAATAATATTTTGCTTTCAGGGAGATGTTGATACATGTTACAGTGACATAGTCACATGAATTTGTGAAAAACTGAATGAAACAAAGTTTTAAAACCTTTTTTTAAGAGTGTTTTTTTAGAGTAGGATGTCTCAGCTTCAATAATTTGTTAATGTGCCTTGTGACTGTGATGCTGTGTTTCCAAACTTATTTGACAATCGAACTCTTATTTCAAGGACTATTTCTTTGGATTAATATTTTGGGTGATATATTTGGGAAATGGCATTAAAAGTTTATTCTCCATGAATGTGGTTTCAGGCCATTACTACAGAGAACACTTATCTGTCTATAATTAAAGCTACAAAAATCTTCGAATAATTAAAAACGTTTAAAACATTCT
>NW_012136636.1:4947632-4968434 GCF_000956105.1 Propithecus coquereli | reverse complement strand
ACACACACACACACACACACACACACACACACACACACACACACAAGCCTCACTATTGAAGCAGGAGAAAAGAAAAATAGCACTCAAGGAAGACTCCTCCGGTCAAAGATCACCAAGCCAGCAGCCAGCTGATTCTTTTCCAGGAAGGAACACGCCCTTGCTGGGTAAGAGACTCAAGTTCGCCTAATTTTGATAGGAGTTGGATGGCTGAGTCCTACATCGCACGCTTTCAGCTCTCATGTTTATAACCTTATAAGTCACAGCTAAGCTAAACGTGAGAACAAGGCAAAGGCTGGACATTACAGACCTATAGGACATCTCATCTTTCCTTGCAAAGGAGTTGCACTGTGGATTTCAAGAAAGAAGACTAAAAAATAGTATTGCTATTTCTACTTTTAACAATTAAAAAGGTTTATCCTAAAGAAATACTTAAGTTACAATATTAGGTATTAATTTATCTGCACTATATTCAAAATCCTAATTTAAATAAATGTTAAATGCCATGCAGTATCTTGGATGGATCCTGAAACATAAAGTGGATATTAGTAAAATTCAAATAGAGTCTGGAGTTTGGTTAATAGTTAAGTCTCTACAGTGATTTCTTCTTTGTAATAAGACACCAGGGAAGCTGGATAGGGCTACATGCCAATTCTCTGTACTACCTGCAACTTTTCTGTAATTCTAAAACAATTCCGAACTAAAAAGTTTATTTAAAAAATAAAACTTAAAGTAGATTGGCCAAAATCTTACAATTATTATTTGGAAGATGAAATATGAGCAATTTTTTTCACTCTTGTTTTACATTTCTTTGAATTATTCATATTTGCACCAATATTTTACTATTACAATTGAGGAAATGATAAAAAAATTATAGATAAAAGTAGTTTTCTCTTTTTATAACCTAAAACAAAAATTTCTAGTAGCTTTTAAATTCCCTACTAAAAACAAAGGAGAAAATACAAAGGTGACCTGATTTTAACAGTAAACTGTTTCAGTTCAGTAGTAACCCACATGAAAGAATTCACTTTCTTGATAGGCTCTGAAGTTGCTTATCTTTAGGTTCTTATTATGAACAAAATTGTAGTTAGGTGAGTGTTTAAAATGTAGATCATCATGATTCCATTTGTAAAGAAATTTTATTATGTAATATTTTCAAAGCCATAGTACTTTAGTTATTTTTTTTCATTGGGAATATTTTCAAACACACTTATGAGCTTAAAAGTGAATTTTTGGCCAATATGACCTATTTGGCAATTTGGTAATTCTGGATTTCCCCACATTTCTGTTTATTATACTATAATCAAAAATGATCTTATGAAATACTTTAAGTTTAATGGGATTTTAATTTGAAACACAAAATAATTAAGAAAAACAAAACTGGAGCCAAAGTACTAAATGGTAAAATTAAGTAAAAGCAGTGTTTACCCTTTGGATGACGGGAAGGACAAGAGTATGGAGTGGGCACGTGGGCTGATGGTAATGCTGCCCCGTCATCTGCTGTTTGTGTGAGGTGCCAATAAGAATATGTGGTTCTAAAATATATATAGACAATTAATAAGTGAGAACAGAAATTAACACTTCGAAAGTAAAAAGGGCAACCTAAGGTTTTTGAGTCTTTCTGAAAATGAATCAGAATGACTAGAATGTAAACAAAAATCAAAGAAAACTGCATAGATTTAAGCTTCATAGAATTTTCTCGATTCCAAAAAAAAGATCTTCCTAAAAACATCATTGAGTTTCACACAACTTCCTTGGGTACATATATATTAATTTTGATTAGTGCTAAACAAAATAAATTTTCTCTCTACTAATGAATAGTATCTAGAACAACATTCAAAATAATTTCACTGACAAGGAATAGTAGATATTACCTGCCACTAAGATTCTTATCTTCGAATCTTCCATCTTGGATTTATGACTATGATCAATATATATATTATGTTATATACACACATACACTATTATAAACATATGCAACTGACCCTTAAAGAACGCAGGGATTAGGGGTACTGACCCCATGCAGTCAAAAATTTATGCATAAATCTTGACACCCCAGAAACTTAACTAGTAACAGCCCACTGTTGACCAGAAGCCTCACCAAAAACAGTTGATTAACACATATTCTGTATGTTCTATATATTATATACTGTATTCTTACAATAAATCAGCCCACAGAAAATGAAATGTTATTCAAAAATCATAAAGAAGAGACAATACATTGATTATTCATTAAGTAGATGTGGATCATCATAAAGGTCTTCACATTGAGCAGGCTGATGAGGAGGAGGAAGAGAAGGGGCTGGTCTTGCTGTCTCAGGAGTGGCAGAGGTGGGAGAAAATCCACATAAAAGTGGACCCACATAGTTCAACCCTGTGTTGTCCAAGGGTCACCTGTAATGTCATGACTTTTCTCTGCTTCTTGAGAGCACTTCCAGCATCACTAGTGGCACTTCATATGGGTCTCATGTTATTGTGCAAGGTTTATGATATTGGACTCAAGTCGACGAAAAATTCTCGAGAATCGTGAGACATCACTTTTTACTGTGTTACACAATTTACCGGAGAGATGACTCACAGAAAGATGATTAGCATCACACAGCTTTAAGCAGATACAACATTTGCGCTCACTACAATAGCAACAACAGGGGGTGTCTATAAAATTATTACACTAGTACAGTATGTACTACAGTTAATTTTATGCAGTTATGATTTAATACTGCATCTTTATGTTTGTTTATGTAGTTCAGGTTTTTTCAAATTGTCACAAATCTCAAAACATTTTTCTAATATATTTGTTAGAATATTACAGAATATCAAAAGGAGAAGATTATCACTGTTCAAATTCATGTTGTTCAAGGCTCAACATACATACACACACACACACACTATATTAAAGGTTTATTAAAAAGTCTAAGCCAAACCACGAAATGAAAATAGTGATTACCTCTAGGCTGTGGAAATCTGGGTAAATTTTAATTCACTTTGTTAGAGTTTTCTGTTATTCTCCAAACTTTCTACAAATTGCAAAATATTTGGTGAAAGATTTTCATCAGTATACAATTTTTGGATGCCATTAAAGCGCAAGTAAGTAAAACAGTAATAGAGGACATTTTGGGAAACTGTGAGTCAAGAAAATTTTTATTTCTTACCTTTATTATTCTTCTCAAATCTGCTGTCATGAGTCTATATCTTCTTTAGAATGGTAAAGTTAAGTTTTATTTTTAAAGCTAACATTTAGAAATTGGAACACTACTGAGGAGGTTAAAAAAGTGTGAGGAATCCAGACCGTCCTAGATATTGAAGTCCATTATAATACAAAAATACTTAAAATAAGTTTTTTTAAATCAGATAAATAGAATAATAAATTAATGAAAAAACCAGAGAGCCTCAAATAAATGCAACTATATGAAGAACTTAACATAATGTGCAGTAAGCTTCCCAAAACAAAGAAGTTAACAAGAATTATTTAATACATTTGGTTGAGATAGCAGTTTGGAAGGGGAAAAAAAAAAGAGAGGAAGGGGGAAGTTAAAGCCAATAAGAGAAGATTCACCAAAATAAACACCAGAAGAATTAATGAGTTAAAAGCAAACAAAACACTAAACTATGAAAAAGCCAAAGTAGCAAGGAATAGAGTTGACTGCTTAAGAGATCATGAACGAATATACTTTTAGTTTTAATTTATTAGAGAATATCAAAAGGAAAAGATCATCGCAACATATACAGATGCAAAATCTCTGCACAAGAAAAGCAGCACAACACTGAAAATATTTGCATCAAAATTTTGACAAATATGTCTAATTAGAAAGAGTTTGTTCAAAGTTACAAAAAAATTAGTGCAGAAAAATGAGAAAAGTTATAAATAAAAATTAGCATAAGATAAACATAGAAGTAATCAAACTGTTTAGAAAGAAGTTCATTCTTATTAGTAAAAACAGGCAAAACATTAATATAAGATATTGTTTTACAACTACTTAACGTGCCAAAATAAATTTTAAAAGATAAAATGTTAGTAAGAATGTGGAGAACTGGTACACAGCATTTTTGATTGCATACATTTGTAACTCATTTTGAAAACAATATGGCAATAGGTAGAAAAGTGTTAAAGATGTTCATTCTCTTTAGCTCAGAAATTTCACTCTATAGATTTTATATTGAATAAAAAATTCCTCAGAAACAAAAGAGTTCTGCACAAAAATTTAACATGCTGTATCGTAGCCAAAAAAAGGGAAAGAACCATGTTAAATAGTTGGATGGTAGCAAATTAATGCGGATATATGAGAATTACTTAGAAATAGGAAAAATGTTTACTGTTTGATAAGTCAAAATAAAACATACACCATAGTATATATGCTGTATTATTTTCAATTATGTATAAAATGTAGATGATAAAATACAAACTACAAAAATAACTAACTGACAAATGTTAAAGTAATAAAAATGTGACTATTTCCTAATTTTAAAATGTTTAAATTCAATTGTTTTTGATAACTGGCACAAAGCTATAGTAACTAGATACCAAAAATTATGGTTTTATAAAATAAGGAAGAATTTTTTTCATGAATATGGCATATAGCAAAAAAATAAGTTTACAGCCAGGGCACCTCGCATGTGCACATATGTGTGTGTGCATGTGTGTAATGGAAGGGCACCTTGTGTGTCTGTCATGGTGTCTCTCATGCAGGTACATAAATAATTATGTGTGTTCTGTGGACCTCACAGAGTCACTGTGAAGGTTAAATGAAATAGTACGTGTGAAAATACCTATTCTTTTCTATACCCACCTGGTATATTCCAGGTGCTCAAATAATGTTCTTTCAATAAAAAAGGAAAATAATACCAAGGATTTGTTATATTATAATGTTAAGTGTAATGCAAATATTGTCTTTGCATCTTTGAAGTGAAAGAATTAGAATGGATTATTTTGGTAGGACCTACTAACTCCATAACATTCTATGGAACGAGTGGAGCGTGAAGAAAGGTAGAAATTGCCAAAGAACTTAACAAGAAGATTATAAACACATAGATCTCCTGGAAAAGTATACCTTAAAGGAAAGCCTTAAAATCAGTGTGTGTGAGTGTGTTTGTGGGGTGTGAGTGTGTGTGTAAAGTAATCTTCTTTTAAAAGAAACAAAATTGAAGCATAACATATAAGGATCTCCATCATGACCTTTACTTGGTTTCACGGCATGCAATGCCCACCCTCGGGAAATATCTGTCTTTAACTGACATGCTACGACCCAGGTAAACAAAGTCTAATTCTACAGTAGCGTGGAGTGCTTTTTTGTTTTTTTCTGGAATGATGGATAATGCTTCTCACATAGGAGTACACTGAGAAAAAACACATGCCCCTTTTTTCTCCTGTATGCTTAATGCACAAATATTTATGCACAGGTAGAAACTTCTACCCACACAATCTGCTCACTGGTGGACAAAGCACACTGCATCCTATTGCATTTGCCAGTGCTGGGGCTTTGCTATAAAGCCACATCTGGTTTAAATGACAAATTTCATAGTCTCTATTTAAAAGGTTTATAGAGGTAATGCTCACCTCTAGCTCCCCCAAACAGGATGTTATTCTCTACACCTGTGAAACACTGTAACCACTGACTCTGAAAAGCTTCTGTGTTCAAAACATACCTGTTTCTTCTGGCCCCTGAAGGGCACGCTTACTCCTGCGGCTCCGGCTGGAGTTGCTTTCTCCTGGAGCTGGTGGTACAAAGATCTCCTGTGAACAGAAAATCCCCAAGTTATTGGAGAAACAGCTGAGGATGGCGGAGGCAGCTGTGTAGGCAGAATTGTGCCTGAGGCTGCAGCTGCTGCAAACTCACTTTCAGTCCTGGGGTGACAGCTGGAGCTTCCCCCAGGACAGCCGTGGGGACTACTGCAGCTTCCTCAGGAGGGGCTGGCAGCTGCTCAGCTTGGTGGCCCTGCAGTTCTGCCCTGAGGCTTGCCAGGTCCGCTTGCAGGGTGGCCACCTGGTAGAAAGACACCACCGCCAGGCAGCAGGACAGCAGTGCCAGCAGCAAGGTTGCAGCCAACAGCTGTCCATCTCTGGAGACTCGCACAGAGGGGCTTTCCTTCTGCGGGAGGATGGAAACACACTCCTTCGGTTTCATTTCTTCTCTTTTTTTGAGGCTAGAAGAAAGGCGTGACTGCTCCCTCTCCATGGAATCATCCGCTTCGCTCCTGGAGCCTTGAAGGTTGGGGCCTTTAGAATCAGTGACCACAGGGAATGGATCATTTCCTGTTATCTGTGTTTGTTGGTGTCCTGCATTTACTACAGTGCAGAGCTGGGCTCACCCCCTCAGGAGAGTTTTCCTGAATTTTCTTCTTTCTGCCTTTCTGCATCTCTGCCCTGACTGTACAGTAGGTTTACGGGTGGTTGCCCTTCTAAAGGATTGCTCAATCTGTCTTCCTCATTTCACTTTCAGTTTTTGCAAGAATTTTAGGGCCATCTCCAAACACTCATGCTCAAGTAGATCCAAGACCCCTTAAATCTACCGAGGAAACCTGGAGTTCAGACTGGCATACACAAGAGATAACTTTTAAGAGATCTACATGTTTAAGGAGCTTGCCCTTAAGCACTGTGAGAGATCTGTGTCTACTTGGGGCTATGTGGCTTTATAAGGAAGAGGAAAAAGGACGTTAAAAGTTCCTACTGGTGTAATAAAAATAATTAATGTGAAGGTCAGATAAGCTAAGTGTCTTAGCACTGAATTGTACTTATCTGGAGAGTGATTTATTAACAGTCTTCAAGTACAAAATAAAATGAAGTATCTGTAAAGGAGAAATGGAAGTCCACTGGGAATTATTCTTGTTATCTTAACAATGTAATGAAAAGAATGTGCAAGATTAAATTTTAGAGACAGATTTAGACTAGCTATCAGAAGGGTTCTCTAAATATGGTGACTACATTTTTAAGGAAAACATGCATAAACTTTTTCCTTCTGAGACCCACTGCCCAGGAGTCAATTATGCGTGTGATGGGCCCGTCTCGAGGAGTCTGGTCTCACCTTTGCTGCTCTGACTTCTGAAGCGTCAAGTCCCTGCTCACTTCAATACTGTTTTGAGAAGAATCGTTCTTATCTCCAGCTCCAAATGCCTCACTGCTTGCGTTAACTGCTTTGAAGTAGCTTATCTACAACTGCCACATTAAGTTGACTGTGCCCCAGTCTAACAGGTATGTGTACAAAACGTCCTTAATCAACCTGGAGTCATTTTCGTTTCTAAACTCGTTGTTGTCGGACTTGGTGGAGCTGCAAGGACTGTTCCGCTCATTCCAATCCTGCTTCATTTTGATGGCTGCTTCCTGGACATTTAGTGATTTCTGGCTTATTTGCCTCCAGCACCTAAATATTGATTCAACACATATCACTTAGCACTCACCAATCCCAGGGTAGTCACTACTCCCCTATACGCTAAGACTACTGAGCATTAGCTCTATCTCACTCCACATGTCTATGCAATCTTGAGAGAGAAAGTTACAGAAATAATTAATACAGATGTAAGGACTCTAAAGACAGGCTTCCAGGGTGTGAATCCTGCTTCTATTCTTCACTCGCTTTAGGCAAGGTATGTAACCTCTTTGATTCAGTTTCCTCATCTATGCAATGGGATGATGATAGTAACTGTCCCTGAGATTTGCAGTGAGGCTTACAGGAATGTGGAAATGAATTACATTTAGGATGCTTCCAGTTTTTTCATTCGTTTGTATTCATTACATTCAAAATATGAATGAGATGTTGTTCACTATCATAAACAGTGCTGCAATACACATTTTTATATGAGTGTCTTTGTAACATCTGCAAGGATTTCCCAAACAAACACCTGTTGGGGGTAGGCACATCTCCACTTTTACCAGGTGTCACCCAGTTCCCCTCTGGTGAGTTCCCATTTCCTCAGTTTCTCACTATCAAATGATGTTGTCGGACTTACTCATTTTACCTGTTGGGACTGTCATTTTTTCCCTTTGCTTCTGCAAGTTCTAAAGACATTTTTAAATGACTCGTTACTATCCTCGCCCCCAAAATAAGCAATTATCTAATTTCTCAGGTGGAAGTCTTTTACAAGTAAGTTTGTAAACACAAATACGATCCTTTTGCCACAGGCCTTGTTCCAGGTCATTTGGAATGAGCTATGCTGTATAACCTTGCAATAAAAATGGCATTTGAGGATTGTATCAACCCCTTCTCACTGAAAGTAATTGGGATTCACTCAGATTATTTGTGTGTGTATGAGTATGACCTAAAGTATGTAGAAGACAAAGGATTCAAGGCAGTGCTAGAAACCAGCTACTCTCTACTTTCTACTCAGGACACCCTGGAGCCACTGTGTATCTCTGTGAGTTGACATTCCTCCACTTCTGATGGATCACTGCTCTCCATCTTCTTCATTAAAAATGCCAAAGAGAGGGAATGATTTGATGTGTTAGGGAACTACCTCTGCCTTTATTGCTTTATTGGGCGGAAACCCTCATGCCTGACCATCTCAAGAGAAAGTCACTGGCCATCCTACGTTTAGGCCATTTTAAAACTACCCAATGCTGGTTGAAGCAGTGGGCAATGCCGTGCATAAAATGAGATAGTGCTTCTTCTATGAAAGGCAGCGAGATGGCTTCCCTCTGACCCAGACATGGGGCAAACAGGCATTGCAATTTGCATGCTCTCCACAGGGATTGGGCAGTTGCATTTTCTCTAAACATAGGTAGAAAACTAAGTGGTGTTCATGGCTCTTGAATTTCTTATTAGATGAATAAAAGGAAGTTATTACTCCATAAATCAAGAATCTGTTTCCTGTGGAGGAAATGGTTTAACAATAATTTAACTGAAATTCTGTTAAACAAAAAGCATATTCACATTCATTGAATAACACACCACACCACAAGTTTATTCAGGGAGAAAAAGTTACTGTATCTAAGCCACAGATTGTATAGTGAGCTTACATCCAGTGTAATATCCAGCGTTGCACGTTAGTATCTCACTATTTTTACACTCTTCTTTTTCTCAACTCAAAAGTAAAGCATTCTTCTTTAATATAAGTATACCAAATTTAATATAAAAATTGAGATATCGTGTCTTTGGGATTGTCCAAATTGTCCTGTCCACTCAGAAGTGGGCATACAGGATTGAAAAGAATATAACTTATGTGTTTCTCCAAGGGACAGAAACACAGCAGAAAATAAACATTCACTCTTTGACTAAGTTCTTTCATTGACAACTTCAAAAATATTTAAAAAGTCAAATTATCAATTTCTGGCTAAATAGTACTACCAAGAATTACAGGTTTGGGGGATTTCTCCTATACCTCCTTCTTTGAGAAAAGAGGTGTCTTTCATAAGGATTTGGATCAGTCAAGCAAGGAGAAAACAGCTCTTCTAGACATGTGGATGCACCTAAAAATATATATAGGTAAAATTGGCATCCTAAAGCACTAGGACGTGGAAAATAGTTTGATAAAAATAATTCTTACATTTCAAAAAAAATGTTTTCTGGTAGACTGTATATGCAGTCAGTTGCTATTATAGTGAAACTTGATTTAGAAGGGTAAATGCTGATCACTGTGTATAATTATTTTTAATTTTTTAAATTTTTAATCAACACATAATTGTACATATTTATGGGTACAGCATGATGTTTTGATACATATATAATGTGTAATGCTCAAATTAGGATAATTAGCATATCCATCACCTCAGACATTTATCATTTTTATGTGGTGAGAACATTCAAAATCCTCTTTTCTAGCTATTTTGAAATATACAATATATTATTGTTAGCTATGGTCAGCCTACTGTGCAATGTAACACCGGAACTTTTTCCTCCTAACTATAACTTTGGGCATGTTGACTAACTTCTTCCCAGCCTCCTTTCCCCCAGCCTCTAGTAACCACTATTCTGCTCTCAACTCCTATGAGATCAACTTTTTTAGATTCCACATATGAATGAGAACATGTGGTATTTGTCTTTCTGTGCCTGGTTTATTTCGCTTCACATAATATCCTCCGGGCTCATCCATGTGGCTGCAAATAACACTAGTTCATTCTTTATGTGGCTGAATACGATTCCATCCTGTAATACTATATGTTTTAATACACTTATTTGTTGATAGACACTTAGGTTGATTTCATATCTTGGCTATGATGAATAGTGCTGCCACTAACATGGGTGTGCAGATATCTCTTTGAGATAGTGATTTTATTTCCTTTGGATATACACCATATATTCTGTGTAATTTAACCATGAAGTAATAACATGTTAGTCAAAATAGAAAAGTCTGGTCATTTCTTATACAAAATTATAATGTGGGTGAATGGACATGCTGATTTCTATTTCCTAATAGTTATATTAAAAAGAGAATTGTGCATGTACTTAGTGGAGCTTACTTTTTGTCACTGTTAGGGGAAAAAAATCTACTTTTTTAAGAACTCAAACTCAAGAGTTATGTATGTCAGATTTATTTTTTTATCTCCTCTATTTGTTGTGTAACTGCTTTCAGATTTAATGCTCTTGAATCACAGCTTTTATGTGTGTGTTTTTAAAAAATTTCGGTTTATTCGAATGCTACTTTCAATTAGAGTATAATTAAATTATCTCTCTTTTCTCAGCCAAACTGCAGGAGAACCTAGATGTAACTGGATGGATGTTAGTGAGAGGCCTTTGGCTCTACTTGTCCCTAGACAGAGAAAAATGATGTGAGGTTTTGTTTCTCCAAAGTAAGAATTTACATCACTATTTCTGAGACCCAAAGCTCAGTGGGTCTTGGATAGGATGGGTGAGAAGAAATCTGTGGGCAGTGGCCACCATCAGCCTAAATGAATGTGCCAAGTTTCCTGGACCTCTGAGAACCCACAAAGGAATCAGATGTTTAGGGTTAGTGCTCCCTGTCCCTGAGGCTGGGAGATCATCAAGGGACCACAGGAAACAAAAATCCTCCCTTCAATACCTCATCAGTAGACTGGAAGTTTCCTGCTAGTACAATGCTGGCTCATAGGTTAGAGATGACTTGACTTTCCACCACCTGGGACTACACTGCACCAGCTGAGCCAAGAAAGAAAAACTAAGGAGATGTTTAAGAGACGCTAAGCAGTCATAGAACGAGAGCACAGAATACTCCCAACATACACACGAAACAAGTGACAGAGATGACTAGGATTTTAAAAAATTATTATAAAAAAGCTGATGAAAGAGTTGTTTATTTGAAAATATAAACATACATTTACAGATCAAGTTTGTATCAAAAAGGCATATAAAACTGAAGTTAGAAGCTACCTAGAAAGCAATGAAAAGGAAAACAATTTATACTAAAACATATGGGCCACAGCAAAAGCTGTACTCATTAAAAAAATTATAGCTTTGACAATAAAGCTATAATATAAACACAGTGACATTCAAAAGAATTAAATAATCATCTGAAGAAATTAGAAAGGGAAAAAAATAAACCAAAATAATCTAGGTAATGAAATTTAATAAATATATCTAACATTGATGATTGATTAATTACTTATGTATTGCTAGTTAAGATGTGAGCAAAGAGTACTTTTTTGAAAATGTAAAACAATAAAGTTGTTTTGGAAACCAATCTGGCAATACTGGAAACACTGAAAACACATCTACACTTCAACTTAACAATATCACTGTTAATCTATCCATGAAAGAAAACCAGTAGAAAAGAAGATATATACACACACATATATATGTATATATGTGTGTGCATATATATGATCTCAAGTTCAATTAAATTCCATTTTGTTTAGTACCCTATAATGAATCAAAGACTTCTGTTGTGTTTTTCTGCTGCTCAAATACAAAGTTAAAGACTTGTTCTCAATTTGTTTTATTACCAAGTCTGACTGCTTAAACAGAAATATAATTTTATATGAATATTTATAAAAACTATATTAGATACTTTCAGAGAATCATAAAACATGTCTAATAGAGGAGTTAGTAAGAATTCACAGTTCTATTTACTATTAATTACTTCTGAACATACTAAACTTAAAACCTGCTAATTTTTTGTCTCTTTTAAATATAAGCCTCCCAAAGATGTGAGGGTGAGAGGAGGGTGAGGAATGAAAAATTACCTCTTGGGTACATTGTACGCTATTCGGGTAATAAGAATACTAAAAGCTTAGATCTCACTGCTATACAATATATCCATGTAAAAAAACTGCACTTCTACTCCCTAAATATGTTGAAAGAAAAAAAAGAAAAAATATATGTAAGCCTCTCTGTTCTACTACTATTATAAAAAAAAGAGGGGGTGATTTCCAGAATATTAACCAGAAGCATAATCTGTTATCTCATGGTTACAGCTGTTTACATATTTTAAACTGAATAATGAGCTTTCAGCAATCTTCAAATTTAAACAAAATCCAAACCCATGTTGATATTTCCGCACTCAGGATAAGCAATCTTGATGTAGTGTAAAATTTATGTGAAAATCTTATTATCACTCATCAACAACCAATACCAGTAATAATTAACCAAGGATAATGAGTCAAATCAAATAATAAAGCATAAACTGTAATCTGCCAGTGGCCACTGAAATCTTTCAACATTTCAGAATATTAATTTTCAGTATAAATGTAAATATGCATTTATGTTGTCTTTTCTAATTATATAATTAGCTTTACCAGTGCTCTTTATTTTTTTCTGTGTGGATTTGGATTACCATATATGCTTACTTGCTTTTAGTGTGAATAACTTCTTTTAGCATTTCTTGTGAAGTGGGTTTCCCAGCAAAAAGTTCTGTGTTTTGGTTTCTGGAATCGTTTTATTTCATCTTCATTCCTGAAAGAGTGTTGCTGAATATAAGAATCTTGTTTGACAGTCCTCTTTCAACACTTTGAATATGTTATACCATTGCCCTCTATCTTCAACCAGTTCTGAAGATTAGTCAGTTGTTAACCTTGTTGGGGTTCCCTCGTACATGATTTGTTATTCTCTTGCTGGTTTTAAAATTTTTTCTTTGTCTCTCAGTATTTTTCCTATGATGTTTCTAGGTGTGGATAACTTTGTGCTTTATCCTATTTGAATTTCCTTAACATTGGATATGTAGATTGATGTTCTTCATCAAATTTGAGAAGTTTTCAGCCATTTTATCTTTGGAATTTTTTATTCCTTCTCCCTTCTTGCCTCTCTTTCTGCTGCTAGCCTTATGTATATGTTGGTACAATTCTCTGAGGCTCTGTTCATTTTTCTTCATTCTTCTTTTCTCTGTGTGTTTCAGATTATGTAGCTTCTATCAATCTATCTTCAAGTTTTCTGATACCTTCTTCTGCCAGTTTGAGTCTACTGTTAAGTATGTATAGTGAATTTTTCTATTTCAGTTATTATACATTTTAACTCCAGAATGTCTATTTAATTCATTTTTAAAAAATAATTTCTATCTCTTTTTATATTCTCTATTTAATGAAACAAGAGGTATTTTTTAAAAAGGAAATTATCCCATGCCATAGCCATCTTCCAATCCTTTTACTTTGCTCTGGAATCCGACTGTTGGATAAATCCAGTAGAAGCTTGCTCAGCTACACTGGAAGCAGACTTTGAATATTTTAATCCAAACAGCATAAATACCGATATTTTCCTTGAAAGATCTATATTTTCACTCTTCCATGCAATACATATATATATACACACACACACACACACACACACTGTTGTATTGTAACTTAAGTAGTGTCCTTATAAAATCATTTTAAAATTTTGTTGCCCATTATTTAGACAATCTTAAGAAAAGTTATTAATATAATGTTGACTTTATTTTTAATATTTTTGCAGTCATATCCTATGTGTGCTATTCATGTCAATAAGAAGATTTGTGCTTTAGCACTTATAACAGTGTTATTATTAAAATTGGGCCTATAAATCCAAGTTAGATGCAACATAATTGACAATGCCTGTATTGACATTGTCATTGGCTTGTGAACCATTTGCTAATTTTAATATTTAATTAACAAGTGAAATAGGAGTTGTATAGTGCTTTCATAAGTAAGGCCCCTAGCATTTAAACTGATCCAAGACATTTATATTTAAACATTGCTACAAATTGTCTTCTATTCCATATGCCTAGACAAAAAACAGTGGAAACAGAAATTGAATTAGCATTAATCCACAGCATACATAAATGTAATTATGAGCATTCTTATTCAAAGTAAATTCATATAATTTTAAGAAGATAGCCTGTACTTTTGATCAACATTATGAGAGTCTAAAATGACTTTAAATTTCTTTATACTGAGATTCACAGAGAGCTGTTGCTGGAAGAGGCCATTGAAACCAACTGAGCCCAATCCCCATTTTGCATATAAGGAAACCAAGGCCCTGAAAGGTAAAATATCAACCCAAGATTACAAAACTTTTTAAATTGTAGAAGAATCACTTTCAATAGCATTTGAATCATGTTTATAAGCTGACTACATAAAATGAGACGTTTTAGGAGGAAACTGTGAAAATTTGATAGAAACAAACCCCATTACCACCTTTATAGGCAATAAAAAGAAACATATAGCTTGACTTCAAATTGTTGACTGTATTATTGTATTGAAAATCCTAGAAGATGGATGAAAATACTTATAAAGGCTCTACTAGGGTTTGAATATTTGACCCTTCCTAACATCACATTGAAATTTCATCCCCAACATTGGAAGTGGGGCCCGGTGGGAAGTGTTTGGGTCATGCTGGTGGATCCCTCGTGAATGGCGTGGTGCCATCCTGGTAATCAGTGAGTTCTCATTCTGTTAGTTCCCTTGAACAGCTGGTTGTTAAAGGGAACCTGGCCCCTCTCTCCCCTCTCTTGTTTCCTCTCTTGCCATGTGATCTCGGCACACACTGGCTCCTCTTCCCCTTCTGCCATGAGTGGAAGCTCCCTGAGGCCCTCACCAGATGTGGATGCCGTCACTATGCTTCTTGTACAGCCTGTAGAACTGTGAGCCAAATAAACTTCTTTTCTTTATAAATTGCCCAGTCTCAAGTATTCCTTTATATCAACACAAAATGGACTAAGACAGGCTCCCTCACCACATATTCTATTCAAATTTCTAATTTCATATGTGAAACAACAGAGATTAGATTGCAGGCTCTTTAATTTCAGAGTCCCTCTGGTTTGTAAAGTATACTTGTTGTCATTTGTAAGCTAATTCTAATCTAATATAATATTCAGCTTGTCTTTCTTTTGTTAACCTGAGAAGCACAGCACCTTTGGCAAGAGTCCAGTGACATTCAAACTAAAGGATTCATGTAATGCTATTGGAGTAACTATAGGCCTAGGCTCACTCCAAAATGCTATGATACAGGCTTTTCCTACCATGCTTCTTACTTCCTTCTGAGTCCTCACCAGAAGCACCTTTAATGCCCAGATTTCTGCCAAAATCTCTTCAAGGCAATCTAGACTTTTTGCATTAATAGTATACTTTCCAAAATTCTTTCAGCCACTATCCTCTATCCAATTCCAAAGCTACTTCCATAGTTTTTGGTATTTGTTACAGTGACACCCTATTTTCCTCTACCAAATATGTATTAGTTCTCCATGGAAACCGTAAAATATTACCACAATCTTGGAAGATTAAAACAACAGAAATTTATTTTCTGACAACTCTGGAAACCACAAGTCTGAAATCCAATGTCAGCTGGACCACCCTCCCTCCAGAGGCTCTTAGAAAAGTCTTCCTTGCTTCTTCTAGTTTCTGGTCTCTGTTGGTGTTCCTTGGCGTCCTTGCCTGTGGTCTCATCATTACACCTCTACCTTTATTCTCACATATCCTTCTCCTCTCTGTGTCCGCCAAATCTTCCCTGCTAGAGTAAGAACCTACCCAGATAACCCAGGATAATCTTCCCAAGTTCAGACCCTTAATTTAATCACATCTGCAAAAACCTTCTTTCCTTATAAGGTAACATGATTACCTTCTAAGGTAACAGATTCCAGGAATAACAATCTGCTAACTTTGGACCCATTATCCAGCCAACATAAAAACTAAAGAGACTTGTCAACTGAATGCCATATGTGGTTTGAAAGTGAATCTTTTTGCTATAAAAAAATTACTGGTGTAATTGGCACGACTTCAAAGGGATGTGAGAACCCAATGGTAAATTACCTGTTAATTTCTTCATTTTAATGTTTGCATTGTGGAGATGCAGAAGCATGTTTTCAGTAAATACACACTGAAATACTCCCAGGTGATGGTGCATTAGCTTGGGAATTTACTTTCAAAATGATTCAAGAAAAGTTCTTTTACTGTACTACCAAGTTTTCTGTAAGTTTCGATTGTTAAAAACAACAACAACGACAATACACTAAAGGGGTGGGTAGAGAATAAGGAAGGCGAGTGGAACCAGACTGAGGGAACGATAATGTCTCTAGAGGAAGAAGAGAGAGGTTCAGGTAGAAAAAGAAATTCAACAAAATGCTCTAGGACTGTTTAATCCTGAAGAAGTTCAACAGTGGGCTATTTTATGAGCCGCTTTATAACTTAAGCCTGCACTTTTCTCACTTTCCAGTATTCTTACTCTGTTGCACCTCTTGTTTCCATCTATTTGCAGGAGATAATAACACACTGTGTTAAAGCGAACTTCTTTTGAACAATTCTTCAGGTAGATTTGCCCTCAGCCTTTTATCTCTTCCAATTTTAATCACATAAATAAGAATTAAAGGGCAATGAATTATTCAATATACGTTTTCTTGAGTTTAAGGTCCTAAGCAATGATAATTATTCTAATAAGAGAAATAAATTGTGCTATTAGAACACAAATGGTTTATATTTTAGATTAGCTACTCCCCTCAGAAAAGGAAACACAATTAAGTTATGCAATGTACATATACCAAACATGACATGAAATTAGCATATGAAAGAGTTTAAATCTCCTCCCCACCCCGTACAAAAATATAGGCTTCTACTCTGTCTTTTTCTTTCAATAGAAAAACAGTTGTTTATTGTCTTACTCAACTTGGATTGCTATAACAAATACCATAGACTTAAACATAGGCTTAAACAACAGAAATTTATTTCTCACATTTCTGGGAGCTAGAAAATCCAAGATCAAGGTGCCAGCAGATCTGAGGTACGGTGAGGACGCTCTTCCTGGTTTGCATGAAGCTTCTCCTTGTATCCTCACGTGGCAGAGAGAGGTGGGGATAGCTCACTTCCTTTAATAAGGGCACTGATAGCATCATGAGGATGCCACCTTCATAATCTAACTACCCCCCAAAGCCCCACCTCCTAATACCTTCATGTTGGGGATTAGGGTATCACATGTCGCTCCATGAATTAATATTAAACGTGTTTTGGGACAGGATTTGTCTTAAGAGTTTTACAGAGCTTTGCCCTGAAAGAATATGTGAACGTGTTGGTTTGCATTTCGAATGCTGTTACACTCGGAAGGGCGTCTCTGAAAGGCAATAGCAGCTGTATCCCACAAGGAGCCGCGTTTCGCAGACCTAAAGAATTGGATTTGCTTTGTAAAGCACAAGTGAATCTGTTAAAAACTATAGGCTGAGAGCTGACAATGGAGTGCCCTTCGGAACAAACAGCTTCCTGGAAACAACAGCTTCCCGAATGGCTAAAAGCAAAGCTTTTGTTTAAACCACTCTAGACTACCTGTCTCCATTCACAATAACCTAATAAACATGGAGCTTACATATCTCTGTTTAACCCCTCTGTTTAAATGATAAACTTACCTTAGAATTTAGAAATTAACCTTTGAAAGACTTTGTAGCCGTTTGCTCACGTAAATAGAATTAGTTAAAGAATCTGTAGAAGCCTCCTGTAAAAGCCTTTTGAAAATCTGTTAACCTGAGAGGAACTACCTGTTGTTACGTAAATCTGTTACCCCTAACAATTGTTCACTATTTCCTATAAGTTACCATGTAAGACCTCATTTGGGGCTTTTGAGACCAAAGGAGAGGTCTAAGCCCCCTGAGCTCCCGCTTTGCCTATAATCTTTATAAACTTATAAAACTATATCTTTGTCTCAGTGTATTCTTTTATTTCTTCCATTTTCCATTTCTATTATTTTCTTATCCCTTGCAACTCTACCAAAGGGACCCGGTTTTTTGCAGGGAACACTGGCCACGTTCCCTGCAATCACATATGAATTTTGTGGGGACACAGACATGTCCACAACATTTACTGTCTCCAGAGACTTTGCACTTCCCTCTGCCCCATCTCTTAATCATGACTGTCCCGTGTTTGGAGGCACGCATGATGTCTTTGCATAGAGGAACCTCGAACTCACTTACTATCTTAAGGAATATGTCCTGGAAAGAAAGGCCAAGAAAAATGCCAATGTGTCACGTTAATTTAAGTGGCTGTGACATCTAAGAATAATGATGATGGTGATAAATTTTTAAAAAGGGAACCATGGGTACAGGGGCAGAAAAGGAAGGGAAGAAATCAAAACGGGGACAGTCAATATCACCCAGAGCAGATGTCCCATGGCAAGGGGTTCTTTGCCATCCACTGGTGGGCTCTCCTGATTTTCTGGTCTTACCCACCAGTAACTACTGGTTGCTGCTAGGCCTGTTGATCTACACTCATCTCTGTTCCACATCTGCAATCTGTGCTCTTTGATCCTCTTTCCTGAGCATATTTTCACCTTTGCCTCTTTCCTCTGCTCAGCTTAAGCTGGATCCCTCAAGTAGCATATGGCCAGCATAATTATTGCAATTTTTATTTTAAGAGTGATGTAATTACATGGGTAACTTCCAATGTTTCTACTTTAATTATTGGTTTGGTGTGTTTAATGTCCAGGTTTGTTGCTATTCTAGGTCTAAACCCTTAAGAAATATAAAGTATTACAGTAATGGCCATTCTGGTTCTTTTTATTCTTAAAGATGGAAATGTTCGGACTAACTTTACAGTCATTGAGCACACTCTGTACAGAAAATGTATTTAGCACTACAGGTGGTTAGCACTGTGCTAGGTAGGTGCTATGAAAGATAGGAAAGAATCATATGACATTCCTGTGAGATCTTGGTTTGTTGCAGGAGTAAGACACACAAAAGAAAAATAAGCCAGTGGGCAATAAAGAACTGAATATAATTATCAAAATATAAAATGCTGAGTACAATGGGTGTTCAAAAGGGGAGAAAACTATTACTAGAGCTACCATGAATTTGGGTCAGGGACTCAGGGGCCTAGGGAGGTGGTGGTGCTGGGGTGCATTGCATCTGGAGGTTAACGCACCAGGTATGAGGAAATGTACAGAAAGGAATGAGTTTGAGTCATGAAAGGAAAAGAACAGATACCTGTTACAACAAGGTTTAGTTTAGTTTGTGAAAGACCCTACAGACCAAGAAGTCTCACTTTGACCTATTGAGAAATGCAGCCATTGAAAACCCTTGGATAGAGAATGGCATAGAGTTTTCATGACATGTTAGAACAGGGGCAATGGTCAAAGAGTGGGAAGTGAAACAAGTTACTAGACTATCTAGTTATTAAGAATATATGACAAAAAAGGAATCAGAACAATATTTTGAACATAACAAGCACTCAATAAAAATGTTAGCTATTATAAAGTAAATCCAAGGTAGCAGTGGAAAGATTGGGAAAATCAATCTTACTGGAAAAAGAAACAGCAAGATCAACCTAAAAAGTATCAGGAATCACTTTACAAAGATGACTCCAAGATTTTCTGAAGTTTAACTTCTAGATTTTAACTTCTAAACTTTTATGAGTTTAACTTCTAGATTTTCCTGCAGGAACATACATTTAACTACTTTGAAGAAAATGGATTTGTGGTGTAATACTTCTAATGTTCAATTCACAACCAATTCTTTGGGACTCCTGAAGAACTTGTCCGCTTGTAATTCTAATTCAACATTTCAAATCTATTTCAACAGGAATAAAAATCTTTAAACTATTTCACTGAGTAAATGAGCAAATGTATAGTTGTCCTAGATTTAGAATTGGAAACCTGGATTTAAATCTTGGTTCCATTCTGGGTAACCGTGAGCATGTTACTGAACCACTGTGAACCTCTTTCTTATAAAAAGGGAGTACAATTCCCAAAGTTTGTTGCAAGGACTCAATGTCATTAACACATTCAACACCTGGGCTTTATGCTGAGACAGTCAAAAAAATTTCTTCTCCTCCTCTTTCCCTTACTAAGATAGAACTGTGTTCTCTAGCTAGATCTAACTGTTCATGCTTTTTAGGAAGTAACAGAATGTAAAGGGAGTGTTGGAGAGTGAAATGGGAATGTGAAAAAACTTATCTTTTAAGAATAAGAAATAGTGATCTAAAAACTACTTCACCCTGGGATTCAGGTGGGAAATCTTTCAGGGAAGTACATAACAGGTCCTACTTGTCATCAAATCTACCCATGGAAATTTGGGCTCCAACAAGTAAATTTTTCATCTCCACTTTCAGGGGATCATTTAAGGTTCATCATACACTTCCTATTATCCAACTCATTCTGACACTATTCAAGCATGCAAGTTTCTTATTAGGGAAAGCAAACTACAGACACCTACAGGCTGATTTAATCACCTGAAACCATTAACTAAAATACAAACGAGAAAAAAAAAGTGACAGAACCTTTTGAAAAAGTACTTTATGAAATCTGAAGGCCACATAAATAGTTAAAATGTATTCATTCCTATATTCATTTAACTAAAGAAATGCATTGGGGCCTAGTCATTCGCCAGTGGTTCATACATAAAAAAGTTTTAATATTAGCCTAAATTAAATGTACGTAGGAGGATAATACTCTGGGGGAAGTAAATATAAACCTAACTTGTATTTTTTATCCACACCACTACTAAAATAAAATTCATTAATTTCAGAGAAAATTCAGGAGTTTTATT
>NW_012136636.1:4945474-4947526 GCF_000956105.1 Propithecus coquereli | reverse complement strand
TGATTACAGCTTTTAACTAAAGTATATTTTAAAAGAAATTTATTGTAAAAAACCAAATGTAAATGTTTGCTTGCCATAGTTAGCACACAATGTACTATAACATTCAAATTTGAGTTATAAAATTTTATTACTGCTTCAAATAAAATATGGCAAATAACAAAAATATGATTTACATTATGAAACTGGATTAACTTATTTTATCTGGAACATACTTAAATATGTTGAAAACAACTTAAATTTTCCGTATATGCTGTACTGACAGAAATTGTTATAAATTATGTTAAACACACACTCACCTGTTACATATATATGGCACTTTTAGTAAAAAAGTGTCTCATACATAGTCCTACTTTTAAACTGCATTTTAAAGATACAAAATATAAATGGAGGTATATTTGCGCCATTTGGCAAAAATGTGTTGACTAGTATTAAGGATGACTGCATTTATTTCACCATACAAATGAATATATTATTTCTGATAAGCTAAGATGATGTGCATATATGGTAATAATAACAGAAGTGCATTTCATTTTCTACCCTATCAATTTAAAAAATAGATGTCTGTGCTCTGTCACTTCCATCTTTACCTGAGTAATACACAAGTACATAAATTTAAGTGGATAATCCAAAAGGGTTATTTATGACAAATTTTTCCTTTCACAGTTTTTAAAAATATAATTTTCAAACATAATAGGAATAAGGGAGAATGGAAAGATCAGTGGGAGATATCAGTATCTCAATCATGACACCTAAATAAAAAAGTGACTTCTGTGACATCCTTTTTAAAAGTTTACCTTATTTACCCCTATCCTCAGGAGGGAAGGGTCTCTGCAATATAAACTACTCTTAAGCTGTCTGAGCTTGCAATTCATATAAAATTGAATATGGCCTTCATTCTTTTAATTTCCCCAAACCTACTCTCCCCAAGCTGAATCTTACAAACATAAGAACTGAATATGTAAGCATTAGAGGCCATGAATTCTCAACAAATATTACAATATTATTACTCCAGTGACATATTACCAAAGCTGCAATCTGTGTGAAGCAAGTGTCTGTAGTTCATCATAAATTTAAGCTGTGCTGTAACAAAATTCAGAATGCCACTTTTATGAAAACATCAATTTTACAGTCAAAAACGTATCTGCAAAAACATAGGGCAGTAGCAATGTGAGGTGCCCCAGTTGTTAGAAATGCTTTGCATTCATATGTTTTGTTTTGTACTAAGTTTCCTTTTCAGTAATCTCATCAGTTAATATTATTTCTATATCTAAGAACTGAGTCACATTTTCCTTTCTAGTTGTTTCTTTCCTACTAGAATTCTTTTACCTGCCACAAATTATTTCTTCTTTTATTTTGCGTATTCTTTTTAAGATCCTTTTTATAATTTATCAGTTCTCCCCTACTCCCCAGTAAGCCCCTTTAAAATAATGGAATTTGGATTTTATTCTAAATGAATTGTATCTTGCCATATGTAAGATCATTCTAGGATTTCCAAATTTATAGTAGTTTAATAACTTAATAAAATTCATTTATAAACTCCTATAGCTATTATATAAATGAACCAAAAATTAATAAACAAGATGCATACATACACTTCCATTCCCCCAAGCAATGAGTTCAAAATGAAGTGACTCTTGAAGTCACATTTTACTAAGGCCAAGAGCTTTGGCCACAAATTCAGAGATGTTTTAAAAAATGATGCCAAGGGCTTCATGGACCCCTGAAAATAAGAGTTCGTTTTCCACCCCCTTCCCATTAAAGGAAATAGTCTCTAACACAGAAACTAGTAAAGAAATATGTACTACAACCCTAGACAGAGCCTCTGCCCTTTGCTGCAGAAAGAAAGGCTCCTTTACCCTAAGAAGAGACTGAAGGTAGGAGATGGTACAAAATACTCTACAACTTTTGAAGTCCTGGCTTAAAAGAAAAAAAAATTGTTTATAAACCTGGTGTATCTAAAAAAAAAAAAAAAAGCAGCATAAAAGCAAAATACCGATGAAGAGCTTTTGTACTTCATCTACATATTTACAACTAAAGCTGATAAATTCCTCC
>NW_012136636.1:4941936-4945264 GCF_000956105.1 Propithecus coquereli | reverse complement strand
CTTTTTACAATTAATAATTTATAGAAAAACATTATTCTTTAGAAATCATTCTTGCTGTCATTTATTTTTTCTAAATACTGGCATAAAGTGAATGATAAGAATGCTATTTGGCAAAAGTATTTCTAGCCCTATCTCGATGGAAAGAGTTTTAAATTAAGGTCAAGATAATTGACTCATTATTTCTCTTCTCTAGTTGCTTGCAGAAAGCCAATAAAGATAGCTAAAATATTCAAAATATTATATGTTAAAGCTGACATAATAATATACAGAGCTAAATTACATCTAATTTTTGAGGACTGTTTGAAACAACTTGGCACAATTATGCCTCATAGCTTATATTTTTAAGGTAAATCCTGCAGATTTCAACGGGGCCTTTTGTTTCTAAGTAAGATTTTTCTTATTCTTATATGTCTAACTACTACTTCCCACCTACGGCCATTCAATTGTTAAATGTGGTAATAGGTTCTGTGTTAAAAAGCTCCAGAATCCCTTCATTCCCACGTTCTTACATGTAAAAATTTTTAAATAAATAAATAAGACTTCCTAAAACTGTCTTTTGATGTAGGAGTTCTATTTCACAGCAACTGGAACATTAAACCAAGAACATAGGTTTTGTTTTTTTTTAATTTTGTAATTTTTATTGTCAAAAAGTCCAGTAAGTAGTATCTTGCCTTTGGTGGGTTAGATATAACTAGATGGGACTTAAAAATCAAATGTAAGAATTTTTGTGAAATAGTATGTACAACATATAATGATAAGACTTCCTAGTTTAATTCTTAGGCGGTTCTAATCTTCACTATGACTGTTATTAGTGGTTCAGCTGTAGACTTACAAAACTGACAGAAGCTAAAATTCTCTTTGCCACCAAAATTACAAATGTTAAAAAGTTCCAATATGCACATCAAAGCTGCAATAAAGTCTTAAATTTCTATTTCTAGATGCCATGATCCAGACTGTACCTAACAAAAACTTGGTACATTTATATTGGAAACAGGATCCCATTTATTTGTAAGAAAAAGCTGGATCTCAGCATTCACCAGAGCAAAATTTGATGGCAACCTGTACATAGGCCTCAATTTCACTTCTTGACAAAAGCAAAATAAGAGTTTACATAAAAATAGATATAACCCAGGTAATCATATACATCAGTATATGACCAGTGCTATTTACATTTAAAATGTTGCATTGCATAATTCAAGGAATAAAATACCATCATGCATTTCATTTTAACTGTAAGTTGAAAAATGCAGTACAGAACTAAGTTTGTTTACCATGATTGTCCCAATATTTACTTAAGAAATAATACCCAAATGTTTCTTGTTTACATATCTCCCTCCACACCCAACTATTAATTTGCGTAACATAGATTATACCACTTTAGCAACAAGAAACTTTTGAATAATCTCTATTATATTGAAAAATTAAAGATATGAATACATAACCACATTGAAAGTTTTGATGAAAATATATGAAATAATCCCAAGAATTATAGTTCTTCAAATGTAAAAAACTATTCAGATCATCATAAAGGAGCACTGAAGTCCTTTCAAAGTTTAATGTCACTCTTCAGACAAGTACAGACACAACACACTTCTAAAAGAAACATTCTTTATCATTCTGCACAAATTAAAATAGAATGCATTAATCAAAAAGGGAAGCATTATATAATTGTTACATTAGATGAAGTTTTTGCCATTTCTTCAGGAGAATGACTCTTTATTACTTCTTTGATGAACTGTTCAAGTGCACTGAAATAGCCTTGGCACTGCCATGTATCATTGTGAGTCCCATCTGGGAAAATGGCTAATCTCTTAGTCCGAGATGGGGAGAGTTCATAAAGTTGCTTCATCATTACTGGTGGAATTAATTGATCAGAGAGTCCAGAGACGAAAAGAGAAGGCATTCTGCATTGAGAGATTTTTCTGTAGGACAAAAATTTATTTTTGTAGCACCATAAAGGAAGGTAACGCATTGGAAAGAATGAAAATAAAGTGCTGGCCATATGTGGTATGCTTAAAAATGTGTTCTCCACCATAATGGCTGAAATCCTATGTGAATTTTCAGAAGCCAAATGAATAGCCACTGCTCCTCCCAAGGAACGGCCAAAAAGAAAAATTTTTGTTTTATCAAGGTCAGGTCTAGTCATCACATAGTCTAACACAGCTTCAGAATCTAAGTAGAGTCCTTCTTCACTTGCTTCTCCTTCACTTTTTCCATATCCTCGATAATCAACCAGCAACAGATTAACTTTGAGGTTAACCAACATAAGCAATGCATTTGGTAACCTGTGACCTATGTTGCCTGCATTCCCATGAAAATAAATTATAGTTGGGGAATAGGGTGAATTGTCTCCAGTGTATCGTATCAAAATAAGATTCAGACGTACTCCATCTTTGGTTCTGATGAAAATGTTTTCATGTGGAATACCAGTGGGCATCGGAACATAAAGGCGTGAAGAGGATGGTTGTTCTGGAAAATAAAGCAACACATCCTGGAATTTATATAGAATACCTGCTATTGATATGAATATTAACAAAAGTAAGATAACGCCTCCATACAGATGAAAAGTCACTATTAAAGGTAAAAGAGAAATACGGCAGAGAGCCCAAGACCACGAAGCCAAGGCTATTAGCCATCTTTCAACAAAGGTCCACAACATCCAGGACTTTTCCATTGTAGCTCTCTGTAAGTACCCTAGAGAGAGAGAGAAAGAGAGAGGGGATATTAATAATTAATTCAACATATATCTATTATTTTAAAAGAAAGATTCACGATACAATAAACTATAACACTAGGCCACATTTAATTGTTAAATGTGGTAATAGGTTCAATCCATCCACAAAACTGGTTGCTATAACTCCCCTTGTACTTTCTGTTCTAGTCTCCTTTCTACCATATCCCTCCACTGCCATATTTATGAAACAGAAATACTCATCACATTATATTCATCTTTTAAAAAGTGCTTATTTACTGCCAAGCACCTTCATTCATGTGTTCTCACTGCTCTGAGAGAAAAATAAGTTGATACTATATTCCCAGGTTTTTAATGAGGAAACAGAGGCTCGGGGGCATAAGTGGGCTGGCCATCATTCCAGCTCCCAAGGGAGAAGAGACAGGAGGCAAGCAAGCCTGATTCCAGACCTCCTGCTACATTTACTGTTAAGCTATATATGTCTAGGGCAAATTTTATTAAAGAAGTAGTTAACAATTCTAACCTGACAAGGGCAATCTAATATAACTTATTGTCAACTTACTTTCTTATACTGTGGAAAAAAATTATAACTAAACAAACTAGGGTAAGAAATAATAATAAAAATCTCCCCCTCTA
>NW_012136636.1:4909397-4941311 GCF_000956105.1 Propithecus coquereli | reverse complement strand
TACACCAGCCTGATGACAGAGAGAGACCTTGTCTCTTTAAAAAAAAAAAAAAAAAGACAAAAGAACTGAGATATGTCACAAGTGTTCTTATGCATTATTCATCTACTTACGCTTATTTACCAAATTATTTTAAATGCTAAATATCCTTTTACTTAACCAAATTACTATAAAGAAGTTATCCTTAACATTAACAAATAAACGCTAACGATCAATTTGAAAAAATTGTATTCCACATAATCAGCTAATATATGTGGCATTTCAGTATATACCAACTTAGATTTAAATACCGAAAAGACATCATAAAATCAAGTTAAATTAGATTGATTACAAAGACAGTAAGTTGGATGATTTAATAAATTTGATTTTCACTATTATTTCACTAAACACAGATTCTCATATTTGAATTCTTATTTAAATGAATTTTTTGAACATGAACCAACATAGCATTTGTCTTGGTTTCCCAGAAATCAACACTGCCACCCAGTGGTAGCAAGTTTTATTACTGAGCACTACATGCAATCCAGAGAGAAGTACATACAGAAGGTAAAATAAAAATCTGAACTTAAATACTACCTGAACACTGTAGGTGTTAAACCTGGCTAAAAATCACATTAAAAGAAGCTACAGTACAGAAACCAAATACTAAGCCTATTATACTGAGTTATTTCATTATTTTATAATTTACCATAGTTATTTGTCAACAGCTTAAATCAGGCAGGGCTAATTTATACTCCACCTTTGTAGTAGGTAAATCTCAACTACATATCTGGTCACTTAAATTTCTTATCTAATGTTTAGTTAACTTTATTTTTTTTAAGTCAATATGATATCTGATTGATTTTAATTTGTGCCCAGAAGTTGTTCTGGAGAAATCTGAAAACACACTGGCATTAACTTTATATATCAAAATAAAATAATTTTAATTTTTCTATAATAGGATTAACAAGGGCTGGCATCTAGTATAAATGTGTATATATATATATATATATTAATATATATAACACTGTAATATTTGGTAATTAACATACTACTTAAAATACTTAGTGAAAAATATCAAAATTGTACTGTTTTTTCATAGACAAGTCGATCATTTGACAGAGGTATTGAAGATGAGTTATTCAAACATCATTTATTTGATGAATAGGAAAGAACACTTTAAAATTCCATCACCCTTAAAATCTTTGCTGTATCACATACTTTCCGATTAACTTGTATTTATCACCTATGATTCCAGTCTGGATTTCCTTTTCAGTAGAATGAGTGTTTTAAAAATGCTTATGTTTAGGGTTGGTCAGTCAGATCAAGTAAAATTAATAACAAAAGCATTTACAAATGCTATAGATACGTTAACTTTATTTGCTTGTGTGACTAGTATTTCTGGCTCTACTATGACTTTCTTAACTGTGTTCTGCTCAGATTAGTTCTTATTTTAAAAAACTATTATAACACCAGATAAAATATAAAGTTCCAAATACATGAATAAAGAATATTTTTAAATTTGAACCTTATATTGACATCTGTATAAATTTATATAATTAAGATTTTCAATTACTGAACTCTGAAAAGTTCTTTTTGTTTTAACAGCCTCTAATTTCTAATTTCAGCAAACAATACTGAATTTAAATCTATAAGGCTAGGAACTGTGTTTCCCTTTTTCACTACTGTATGTCTAATGAACAGTACAGTACTTTATATACACTCAAGACTAGAAATGTTTTTTAAATAATCTGGTAACATATCCGAATTACTACAATTTCTAAGAACACAAAAGTATTCCGAGTGGTAGGCACATATGTTTAAAACTAGACATGAGAAAAACTGGTGTATTTATTTGGGTCTATTACTGGTTAGGAATAATAAGAAATAATCTTGCAGTTTTTCACAAAACATTCCTGAGAAGTCACTGTTTGCAAACATAATCTTACAGTGGATTGTTACACTATGGAAGTTAGAATAAAAATCAATTCATTTTGAGTAATATCAAATGGAAGTCAATTTTAAGAACAGCTTAATAAAAACTGTTCTGGGGTATGTGTCTCTTCTCTTTAATGTATTCTGATATATCGATGGTTTTGAATGAGAATTCCACTCACAGACTGCCTTATTTTACCTAACCCAACATGCCAATAATCTCTGTTCCCTGTATCGTTATCTCCACCTTAAAGATGCTCTTAAAGGAACTGGGACAAATGAACAATATCAGGAAGGATTTTTTATTTACTAAATTTGCTGAAACTATCAGCAAAACACAATCACTAAGCCATCTGCTGAGATGTAAAAACAACTTCATACAGACCCAGATATTAAGATAGTCAATGAAAATGAACACTGCCTCTAATAAAGTCGACTGCATAGGTCCTACAGCCAGCATTATGTGAGTTTTCTATTTATTTTGTCAAAAAATTAGTGTGAATGAAGAGTTAACAAAAACTTTCTCCTTCTCTGTATAAAAAATGACCTCTCCTTAACCTTCTAGCACTGTTTCCCTGGAAACCTGATAAAGATAGGATTATCAGCTGTTTCCAAACAACATTGTTTGTAGTAAAAATGGCTTCTATTGGTGAGCTACATCTGGACTGAGGGTCCAGACAGTAAGCAGGGCTATTTATGCCCAGTGGGAAGTGTAAATAGGGGCTTCTCTGAATAGGATATGACTTGTAATTGGCTTGCCCTTGGCTGAGTCTTGGATGCTATGCCCACGTACTGTTAGAAAAGACACTGTGTCCCATGGAGCATGAAGCAGCTAAGCCAGGGTGGTGCTCACTCCCACCTATATGTCATCTTTCCACTAGACCTGAGCTCTCTATCATCTGGGAACCATATACCTGACACTGACATGCTGGGTTTTCATTCTGTTATTTTTCAACAAAGCAGAGAGAGGGTGGTTCATGGTATGGTCTGTTATGGTCTATTGGGTCTTGTAGGAATGTTCAACTGATCCCAAGACTTGAGTTGCTGGTCACGTAGAATGAGAGGCAATTAAATACAAGACATTTATGAAATGTGTCATCAGAAGAGAGGGATTGATTATTTGTCAAGTTCTTTTGCATGTAAAATGCATTTGCTCATAACATCTTAGCACCATAAAGAATCCGGAGAAATGATGAGTTTAATATACTCAATAGTTAAAGTTTATACTAATTAGAAGGGTTGCTCAATGGGAGAGAACATGAGACCTATTCTGTGTGGAATAAAAACATAGTCAACCAATAATCTTTCATCTTCCATTCTTCTTTTATATCATTACTGCATATTTTTAACCTTATGCCTACATCTTAAATGAATACGTGACATCCCCATTTCTCGACTCTGCCTTTGCCATATTACCAGATCTGATCTCACAGGTCAAAAATCTCTAAAACCCATCAATCTGTGGCTTTAACCACCTCCAATAACTCCTTAACCACCTTCTATCTGAGAATTTGATGAGCGAGTTCTCATAATGATCTTTCATTAAAAAAAACACCCTCACTTACAAATAAATCCAGTGGATCTTTCTCAATAAACACTGCAATACTCCACACTCAAAGTGGCATTCACCACTGAATTCCTCTTCTAGCTTACAGTATACGCAAAATTCCTGTTTCTCTCTGCTCTATTCCCCCTAGAAGTAGGTATTTTCCAGGGTCTCATCCACTGTCTTTTAAATTACTATGTTCTTTCCCTCAGTGATTTCATTCCATTTCATGGCTCCAACTATCACATCTGTGTATGAATTATTCCCTATTTACAAGTCTATTCTTCATCTATTAATACAATCTCAATTTACCTGGTCCTCAAGTACCTGATGCTTCATTGACATCTCAAACTTATCCAAATCTACACTCATCCTCCTCCCCCCTAACATTTTACACGCTTTATGTTAATTATGAACAAAGAAACATGGTGTGTAAACAAATACATTTTTTAAAAAGCATGGGTCTTTGAAGCCCAATATTTAATATGTAGACTAGAATTTAATTAGGTGTTGCAGTATCAAAAATAGTCATTAATTATGTATTACAGCATAAAAAACATATACCTTATTATAACATACACTGGTCTTGTATTAATATTTAAATGAAAAACATTGACCTTAGAAATAATTTTTGTGCTTTCTTTCTAAATGAAGTGGTTTGAGGTGTCACACTGATATCAGTGAGCACATCACAAGACATAACCTACTGAAAGCACAACTAATCTTTATTATAATGTACTATATAGACAAATTAGATATGATTGTTTTCCTTTTAAAAGAATGGTTTTGAAGTATCAGCAACATCCTGACATGCTATATAAGAACTCTGATCATATAATACAACTTAACAGATATGGTAATAATCATCTTGAGAATTTCATGGTCCTAATTAACTTATTATAGTCACTTTTAGTGTTCTTTATGCTTCCTGTCTCTAAATTTAAGTCCATTACAGGTAAAGAATAAACAATTTAAGACTAAAAATAAAAAAGCAATTTAAATCTGTAAAGGTCTCAGACCACCCTGTTGGCTAGCAATAATAGCTGAATAAGTCAACTGAGTGAGTGATGGCCATGCTCATCTGATCTCTACTAATCATCTCATGTGCTCCCTCATTTATGTACTTGGAAGATCACAAATGGTTCATTTTTAAGGAAAACTAATTTAAATAACTATTTTATAAACTACTGCTTTAAAAGAGATAAATATCAAAGTTACACCACCCCTAATGATATCAGTCCTCAGAATACCACTGCAGACCCCCAGGGGGTTATCAAACCCAGTGTGGAACACTTAAGCAGTCCCATACTTGGTTTCCCAGCCTCTTCCCAAAGAGATGGACAGCACATTCTGATGCATCCTACTGTATTATTTCAAGATTAAAGACAATGCCACAAATAATATGGGTAGACACCTGCTATGTGAATCATAGTGCTCAGGCACTGTAGACAATTTTAAAATGATAAATGTACCATAGCCCTTCCTCTCAAAAAGCTCATGATCTACTCAGTAGCCCCCAAGCAACTCATGAGCTACTCAGAAGACACATATGGGACATAAATAACTGGACATGTCTAACATAAGTTCATTTAATTATAGAGACAAAGAAAAATCAAAGATCACAATTGTCCTTAAATATAGCCAAAGAACATTAAAACCTTAACTATGTGTCCTTTACAACATAATTTTAGTAATCTCTGGATTTCATCAAGCTTGATTACTTATAGAAACCAAGTGGAAATGTACACAAACTTTAAAAAACAGGACAAAGCACAACGCCAGGGTTAAGAATCTCTTATTTGCCGTCAAACAGCTGTCTATGCCACTTATTTTTATGCATGTAGCACAATTTTTCACAGGAACTGGAAGTATTCAGCATAATCCAAATGAATACTTGTAAAGATAGTGTAGAAGACATTAGAGCAGTTCAACTGGATGAACTTTAAGGACCCACAGAAAGATATCAGAAAGATTCTGGTATCTTACCTATGCCAGTGGTTCTCAAAAGGTTGTCACAGACTCCTGGGGGGACCCAAGACCCTCTAATGGAGTCCATGAGAGTAATATTATACTCATAATAATACTAAGACATTATTTATTTTTTCACCATTTGACATTTACACTAATAGTGCACAACCAATGATGGGCAAAACTGCTGACACCTTTGCAAGAATCAAGGCAGTGGCACCATGTGTTGAGGTCACTGTATTCTTTATCACCATGAACTCAGAGTAAAAGAGGGGGAAAAGCCAGTTTTATTTAAGAATGTCATCGAAGAAGCAGTAAAATTATTAATTATATTTCAAACAATGAATACACATCTTTTTAACATGGGTGGCAAGGGTGTGATAAATGGGGAGTACACATAAAACACTTGTGCTGTATATTGAAACACAGTTAATTGTGAGCTGAACTAGTTGCTTTCTTTAGGTGACATTTTTATTTAAAAGGATAATAGACAAATTATAGTGTTTGGCAGACATTTTCTAGAAAACGAATGAAGTTGCCAATAGCTCCCCAACAATAGGAGATTTTTCATATGGCATTCTGGTGGTAGTGATTATTAACACATGTGATTTTTTGATAATCTATTAAATGAGTCACCATTTGGAAGAATGTGCACAACTCAATAAACCAATATATTCTAAATGACCAATGAATGATGCCACAAAATCAGATATGAGTAAAAAAATCCATTATAACCAACAGATTTTAATGTAACAGAGAAAAAACTTCTTTGATACAGGTTTCAGTGGCATGAAGTAAACAGACCTTTACGGAAAGACCACTGTTGAGTGCTAGAGTAATATCATGGAATATCCACAATTCTCTGAGAAGACTATTATTATAATACTCCTCCCTTTACAACTACAAATGTGTGTTAGCCTGATTTTCTTCATGTTTCACTAAAAGAGTCTGAATGCAAAAATATATGGTAACTGCATGTCTTCTATTAAGCAGACATTAAAGATATTCACAAAAATGTAAACCAATGCCATACTCTTTTTTATAATTGTAGTTGTTTCACACAAAAATTTATGTTAATATGTAATGCACTAATTACTGTTATTTTTAAATGAATTAAGTATTTTATAAATTCCCAGTTTTAATTTCTAACACAATAAACATCTGCATAACTCATATATACAAAAACTCTTTGAGGACCTCAATAATTTTTTAAAATGTAAAGGGAGCCTGGCGCAGGGGCTTCTGCCTATAGTCCCAGCTACGTGAGAGGCTAAGGTGGGAGAATCATTTGAGCCCAGGAGTTGGAAGCTGCAATGAGCCAGTGAGCTATGACAGTACCACTATACTCCAGCCTGAAAGAGCAAGACCATGTGTCTAAAACAAACAACAAACAAATACAGGAGTCTGAGACCAAAAAGTTTGAGAACCACTGTTCTATATTGTCTAACTATATAATGTTATTGCATTTTTCCCCAGAGACTTGCCTTTTTCAAATTAAGAAAGATGTATTACATTTATTTAAATCCTCTGTACATTATATTATAAATATATTTAAGGTTTTTTACCCAGTAATATTTAATCCGAAACTTAAAAATAAAGAATAACAACTTTAATATATCAAAAATTAAAGCTCAAGCTATGGGAGTGGATACATTTTAATTATTACTGCCCTAAGAACTAGGAGAATACACTAGACAAACTATTATTCCATCACAGATAACATTTTAGCACAGATAAAATTACATTCTAATAAAAGTCCGAACTGCCCCACAAATTAAATTCTGATTTTTTTTAATTACAAAAGTTTACGTTGTACTGTGCATTGTATATTTGATTTACTGATTCAGTCAATAGCAAACTGTCTTTGAAAACTACAAAAAATGTTTTTACCTATAGGTGAATTAAATGTGAATTTCCCCAAAACAATTTGGTAAAAGGCTAAACAATTTTAAACATAATTAAAAAGTCCTAAATCATAAATATACTATTTTTTTTAAAGTCCTTAAGTTTGTCTTAAATTGACAATTTTAGCAACAGCTTGTTTAAAAATAAAAACTGCTCATACATTTAAAAAAATATCTACATGGACAGAACAATGTGCAGGTTTGAGTGAAGACGAAGAAGTAGAAAGCAAGTTCATGTGTCATTACTGACAACCACATCACAGGAGAAAATGAGGACCCCAGGGTGCTTATTAATTACTCTGGAGAAATTCACAGCTTCCAATCACATTTCAAGTAATATAGAACTCAGATTCAACATTCTTATATCGATATATCTCCTTTTCTGCTAAGCACTGGGAAGTTAAGAAACCATGCCAGCTGCACAGCTGAAATGGAAACACAAATAGCTGCTATCAATGTGTTGGAGACACCACAGAATGAATTATCTATTTCCCTAATGGTTACCCACATGCTATCAATTATGAAAAAGTGAGTATTAATAGTCCTCTGGGACAAATCGACAGTAACTGCCTATGGAGACGCTGGATAATAACTCAATAGTTCAGAGAGCATTTTAAACTGGGATTTAAATCCACATGAGCAAATACTTCAAAAATTATACTAGACAGCAACTTAGTTGCATTTCTGTGCTTTCCCCCTTCTTGAAGCATGAAAAGACTTGGCAAACAGAGTCAACTTTGACAGAGATTACTGTCACTATGGAAGCCAATAACAATTTGCTCTGAGATTATGAATATCTGAAATGGTTTTAATAAAAATGTGAATAGCGATGTCAGAATTTAGACTGATAATGAAATTCACCAAGTTTCCAATTTATGAATGGGCAATTTTCTAAAACTATACCTATAAACCAGATGGATAAAACTAAGAATTTATTTTCTTACATACAACCAATGTTACAGAAGTAGCTAGATTTTCAGGCTAGCTCATAAATGCACGTAGTTCATGTCCTGGAAATACATTTTTTCAAGGGATTTCAGCAGAATGTACTGTTGTTAAAGGAGTTAAGATCATGTGAAACAGCAACACAAAATAACATATTATGAAGTCTGTCATTTGAGGAAAAAAATCTTAATTAAAAGAATTACAAGAACTAGAGCTTTTTTTAGCTCTACTCAAATAAGGGTATTTAAGGGCTTTAGATTTTCCTGAGTTAACAGAACAAGAATTTAAAAGATTTTAGAATCCTTGAGTAATAATTAAATAGATTCTAAATTAATGAAAACAGAGAAATAGAAATAGATTCCCCTGCGATAAGTGACAAGAGAGGGAAGATCACAGAAAAAATGTTTGGTCCAACAGTTTCCTATACTTACCACTAAGTCATATTGTTGGCCCAGGACAACTTGGGTAATAAACTCTTTTATTCAGATGGCCTTCGATGTGCCTGAGAAAACAGCAGCGAGTGTGCTGAGATCTACCTGTAGGTCCAGAAGCAGCCTTGCTTTCATCATTCCAAATTAACTCCCAATGGAAGGTGGTGTGGTACAATGGAAAGGAGACTGTTTTGGGGAATGGTCTGTTAATAGCTAGGTAGCTTTTGCCACCTCACTTAGCCTCTCTAAATATTTATTTATTCACATGCGAATAGAGGATGAAAGACTTAATTGAAATACTGTTGAGATCAAATGTAATAATGTTAATAAATGCAGCTACTTCTATGAGACAACATTTTACCTACTAGAGCAGAGTTAGTGAAAGGACAACCAGAAGTCCAACTAGTCTTGGATTAAATAATGGATATGATTCACTGGAAACGACCGAATAAGGCAATGCCCACATTTCTGTCAAAACCAAGCTCAGGCAGATCTTCCAGAAACCTTTCCCTGGTTCCCGACACCCTACTGCCAACCATTCCATATTCTGTAATTTGTGCAAACTTATGCGGTGGCACTTACTATTACAGGGTAATTAACCTACTTACATAGCCTGTGAGTTCCTTGATGACAGTGACTTACTTCATCCTAGTCAACTCTGTATTTTCAGTATATAGCCCATAGGCTACAGGAGGCACATAAAAAGTTTCTATTAACAATGACTGAATTGAGCACTTGATGTCTTAAGTAGGCTAATCATGACACTAACACTAAATGGACAATCAGGAATTCTTATGTAGTAGAATAAAATTTAATATTTTAGTCAAAGATATGTGATTAACCTAAGCATGCACACAAATATTAATCCACGGCAAAAAAAAAACCAAAAAAAAACCAAAAAAAAAACACATCCAGGAGAGGATCAATGAAAATCAAACATCAAAACTTAACGCCAATATACTCTTGTCTCTTTCTATTCAGTTACTGTTACATAGCAAATACAAGTAAAAGAGCTGTTAAATGAGACTTATTTTTAGTTATGATTATCTTGGGCAATAACATTAATAATGCATTTTACGTAAAATAAATGTTGACAAAAATCTTCAGCAAACTGACTTCAATGGTATGCGGTGTTCTCTTGATGTTTCTTAAAAACCCCAGAACTTCCTGCCATGGTATTCGCAGATCTAAACCTGTTACTAGAGGTGCCTACTTCATCCCTCTAATCTTAGTAGGTAAGGTTTTTCTATTTTACTTTTCATCTCTGTGTGGGAGGGTGGGGGTGAGATGGGCTCAATTTTAAGGATCATAGATTTCTACACATTACTGGAAATACAATTGGCATATAATATTAAGAGCGTTTCAGGTTCCAGAAACAAAATGACACCAAACGAGCCATTGGAGATAACCGCATTTTAGTTTCCAAACAGGTATGTGGTTTCTGCTTGTTTTCCCTGCCACCGAGGCGACGGAAAAGCGGGGTCAGGGCGACCGACACCGGCTGCTGCCGGGGCAGGCACAGCGCCTGGGGCCAAGTCCCGCACAGCCTCCGGCGCTTGGCCCCCCGCACACCTCCCCAGGAAGCCGCTGGGGCTCTGCGGCCTCTTCCCGGCCTCCCGCCAGGGCTTCGTGCCCACCGTGAGGAGCTGGCGGTTGCCCGCGACCCTCCTTGAAGGCGCGAAGCCGGCGCTCGGGCTCCTCGAGACTCGGCGCCCCCGGGCCGCACTTACTCAGACTTGCTGGCAGGCTGCGCAGTCGGCCGCGGGCATGAAACCGAGCGCCGCGCAGCAGCGTCCCCCCGCGCCGCCTCCGTCGCTCCTCATCGTCCTCCCCCAGCAGAGGGGCCGCTGCCGTGGCCACGGTCTAGCCGGAGCTCGTAAGGCGCGACTCTCAGCGGCTCCACTTCCGGCCCCCACTCGGGTGTCGCCGGCAAATGCCCCCGCCGGCTCCCACATAACCTGTTCCCGGTCTTCCTTCCCGGAGTGGGAACCCTACCCCCACTCTCGGACATGCGCAGAAACCGCGGTCCTGGGAGTCCCGCGACGGTGGCTCGGACGGAAAAGATACCTCGGCGGCCCAGGCCTCCGCTTCCCGCTCTGCAACTGGAGGATTGCGGCCTCTCACCTTCCTCCGAGCGCTGGGAGGTCCTCCGGTTCCCGAGGCCTCCGGTGCGAGGAGGAGCCGGACCCCGGGCAGGCCCGACCTGGAGCCAGTGACGTCGGGGAGCTCACCAGATCTTTCTACAAGACGCAGTTTTTACGGAAGAAACTGTGTCTGCTTGATAGGGTTGTTAGGGGTGTCGCAGTGAGTTCCAGGATTTAAAGAGCTTCCATAGCTGTTTGTCTCTTTTTATCTCTATCAGACTGGATTGTGAGGGCAAGGGCGGATGCAAGGTTTTTGAGGCCTGAACCTTGCACAATTTGAAGAACCCTTTTAAAGAGAGAATTATTTTCGCAAATTTTACAGAAGTGCACGACCATGGGAACACGTTGTTAGGGCCCTTCCCAAGGCCTCGAAAGGACCCACACAAATGGGCCCTTGATACTTGGGCATGATTAGCCTCGCTGTCAACCCCCCTGTGCACCAAACTGTACTGAATTGTTTGTTTACAGATGTGTGCCTCCCCCTGCCCTGGGCATTCCCTAGTCTATGTACCCTATTTTATATAGAGGATATTTCATACGTTTTTGTTGTTGTTTGTTTTTTAATATATCTTATCCTGCTGTTAAGAGCAGGTAGTCAGACATGAGCAAGGGAAGAGAGAAAGGAGAAGTTAGTAATCATGATTGGAGCCAGCAGCCAAATCTGTGGTCTTCTCTATGTAACAGCAAGAACTGCTGCAAACACCAGGATTGCCCAGCATTAGCGCATGCGCAGGTGCAGGACCCGCGTCACCTCTAGTAACCTTTTCCTTATTATACCGTAATTTTAATTAATTAACATTGCGGAAAACGGGGGAATTAGGGGTAAGGACTAAGAAGGCCGATAGGAAAGCTACCAAATGAGGAAAAGGCCCAACCAAGAGATAAAAATCGAACAATACAAACTCTGACCATCTCGCCTTCCCTGACCCCAGAAAATAAAAGGTAGCTAACATTCCCGACAGCTGCTCTTTTCAAGCCTGCCCGTTCTCTTAATTGAGAGTATTTTCGTTTTAATAAACTTGCCACTATCAGTGGCTTGACTTCGTGTGCGCGTCCTTAAATTCTTTTCTGCGACGTTAGCAAGCACCATCTACGCGGTGACACTGGTACGAGATGGAGAGCTTCAGGTCAAAGACGGGCTCTTGATTCACAGCTTCCCATTGTTGATTACTTAATAAGGACCAAGAACTAATTAGGCCATTAACTTAAACCAATAATCACAGCGACTCTAGAAGATATTTAGTAGAAAAACCCTTGACTCTCTTTGAACTAAGCAGCTAAAATTACATGATAAAATGAAGACTGGGCTTTGAATCAATTTGGAGTTTGGAATCACAATTGATGGTTTCTCTCGTATCGCTAATACGAAGTCCAGTCTCTGACACTATAGGAGCTCAGTAGATGTTTAACAAGATACAAATGTATACAGGCAAGTCCGCCCCTCTAACTTAACACTATTGAGGAGCCTCCAAACTAAGCTAATTAAGTTGAACAGTAGGTAGAGGAATTATTGACAAAAAGTATCATGTGACTTTACTACATTGCAGAGGATTTCAGAGAAATACTCAGGTAATTTAGGTGAATTAGACATGCAAAGAAAATAACTGAATGCTGCTGAGCTAGGAGCTCTAGGTTCTACCTCCAGCACAAACTAGCACTGCAAATTAAATGTGTCAGTTTTGTAAAATGAGGTTTTTGTACGTTAGACAACCTCTAAGGGCACTCACAGCTTTAAAATTTCTCAGAGCCCATTGCAGCAAAATTTCACTTTCAACTTAAATCAACAAGGAAATTTTATCTTACAAGGAAATAATTATAAATGTTATTTTTCTCACTTTAAAGATAACTTCTCACTTCTCCACCGTAGAAAAGGACAGACCACAAATTCAGAGGAAATTAACAGCTCCTGGAGCATAAGAACCAGGTTGGTTTCCATCTCTCAATCATGACTATCTAGCATAGTTACTACATCATAGTAGATGCTCGATAAAGGTTTGTCAAAATAACTTTAGTTTGAATCCTTGAGAGGAGTCCATAGTTTATTTCTGGGCATATAACTGTTCATTTCCGTATTAAAAATTATATATTTTATGAATGATGTATTATTTATGTATTAAGAGACAAGAACTCAGATCACACTTGCCAACATCATGAAAAAACAAACCACCTTAGATAGTTTTGCAAAAGCCTATTTTTCTATCTAAATGAGACAGCAGACGTTTTGAGTGGGAGGATGTCCTCTTCTATCCTGGGCACTTTCACAACCAACGAGCGAAATGAGTGTAGTTACCACTGTTTTACGCGCAGATAATGAGAACTCTGAGACGCTGTCACTTGCTAAGGAGGGCTCAGCGTCCTGGTATCCAGCCAATGTACAAAGTGATCTCGCCCAACGACAAAATCCACTCCTGGGTCTGGGGCAACCGCTTGCAAAGCGCACGTGCTGCTGAAGCTAACGGTAGCTGAGTTTAGTCACAGCTGTAACCAGGTTCCCTCCCGGGTCCCGCCTCCACAGTTCCGCGGGCTGGGATTGGGGGCCCTCCCATCGCTCACCCTAGCGTGGCCGCGCCTGCGCGCATTATTCCCGTGACGTCACGGCCTTCGGGGCCTCTTATGTTGCCACTGCGCCGGCGCGGCCAGCAGTTGGCGGAACCGGCTTCTTTTGCCTCTTGGTGCTGACGTTTTGGCTGCTAAGCCGCTGGCTTGAGGTCAGGTGGGTATTGTGTGCGGCGGCTTGTTGTGGGGGGCTGGGGGGATGCCCGGCGGCAGGTGGGTGTGGGTGTGGTTGTGGAGGCAGTGTGTGTAGAGGCGGGTGTGTGTAGAGGCGGGGGTTGGCTGGCGGGTGCGGCGGCAGAGTTCTCAGCGCTGGCGACTGCCTTCATTAGAAACCTGACCTCTTGATTGAGGGCTTACTATCTATACCCAGACCCTGGAACGTGGAACAAGGGGACGACAGTTTCTCCCATTTTTGAGTCTCTGGAACTTCGTTGCCTGCTTTGCTGGAGTACATTCTGATTCTGACAACCTCGCAAGAAACTTTCAAGATCCCATTTTACAGATGGGACCCTCGGGCTCAGAGAGGTAACAGCATTTACCTGAGGCTAGAAATTCACTCGGAATCCGTTGGGTGGTTAGGGCTTGGAGCAGAGGATGATGTAAACCCTTCGAGATTTTGCAAGCGTGTACAGGGGCCATTGAAGTGGAAGACACTGTAGGAAATTACTTTCTCATTTTACAGTTTGTCTTTCATTAACTTTCGGGATCCTAGAGCCCTTCTTGCCTTTTGTACCGCCGATTTTTTTTGCTGAGGTTCTCCCAAAATGTCAGTAAGTGCTGTGGAAGGTAGGCAGCTGTAAACCCTCTGTGTCACAGGGAAACACAACTTCTCAAGGGTTGCATGAAGGAAATTTAAGTTGTACTAGACACTTTCTCTTCTTTTTTCCTGCAATAAAATAGCACTTAATCATCTTCCATATCCACTGAATAAAACCTCTTAGTTTGTTTTATTGTGTCACTTCAGGATAATATGAGCAGCAGCCGACCAGATGATGAGTAATTTTTGTGTAGTAATTACTCTTATTCATTCTCTTGAAAGTTTTGTATATCACTGTTTAAGAGTATAGCATCCACCAGGCGCGGTGGCTCACGCCTGTAATCCTAGCACTCTGGGAGGCCGAGGCGGGTGGATCCCTGAAGGTCAGGAGTTCGAGACCAGCTCTGAGCAAGAGCGAGACCCCATCTCTACTAAAAATAGAAAGAAATTATTTGGACAATTAAAAATCTATATAGAAAAAATTAGCCGGGCATGGTGGTACATGCCTGTAGTCCCAGCTACTCGGGAGGCTGAGGCAGTAGGACTGCTCGATCCCAGGAGTTTGAGGTTGCTGTGAGCTAGGCTGACGCCACGGCACTCTACTCCGGGCAACCGCGTGAGACTCTGTCTCAAAAAAAAAAAAAAAAAGAATATAGCATCCCCCTTTTCTTCTTTCCTTCTTATCTGTTTAGGATTTTGCAGTATTTAAATTTTAAATGTTGCTTGGATCAGCAAGCATTATAATATTAAAACTGTCAAGGACTTACTACTGTGTTAAGCATCTTGTGTAAATTATCTGATTTCATCCTCATCGCAATTTCTGCATAGTTTTTAATTCCATTTTACACTTAAAACTGAAGCCTAGAGAAATTAAGTAATTGCCCAGTATTACATAGCTCTTAAATGTTAGAATCCATATTTGAACTGAGATTAGACTCCAGAACCTTGAGTCCTAACCACAAACCTCCTTGTTTGTCTTATTGCAAATGGAAAGCATCAGCTAAAACCTCAGAATCCAAAAAATAAAATTACAGAGCATGTAAAAAGCAATGTAAGTCCTAATCTTCAACTTCTTATACAATTGCAATGAGCAAAAATATTTATATATATTCATTTCTTAGTAATTTTGGAATCTTTACTATCTATATAGCCATTTTAGGATATGTGGCTAGCCATACCATTATCTAAATTTTATCATTTTAAAGTAATTTGAGTTTTTGCTTGGGATTTTTTGAGGGAAAACTTTGAGACCATATAGAATCTACAGATAGATCTATAGAAACTATATACCAATATATAGTTAAACATTCAAAGAAGTATTTCTTAACATACTTTATTTGCTGAGTGAATTACTGAACACAGAGTTGTAAAGGTATATATAACCTAATGTACCCCATGTTTTGGGGGGTAGGTCAGTGAATATATGTAACCAGGTGGCACAGTCAGTTATGCAAACCAGATACAGGGAGAGGAAGCAGTTACTATAGTCAAAGATGAAAGTATTCTGTCGTGGGTTTATATCTTGATCTAACATAGTAGAAGTTGGGTTTCCTTTGTCAGAAATTAGATTGAGAAGTGCAGCTTTTTCTTTGTAGGCCACCAAATGGCTGTTGTGAAACATTGCCAGTGTAGTCAGAGCTGCTGAATATTTTTAACCAAACTGAATCTCACCAGCCATGTTGGGGTGGGTGGGTGGCTATGTGTATGTGTGTGTGTAACTAGCCCATGGCCTTCTCTAGTGTACTTTTCCAGGAATCAACTCTGTGTTCAGTAATTCATTCAGCAAACAAACCTACTATGTATCTGCCACTAGTGGCACAAATTAAAACACAATTTCTGGACTCTGGAGACTGACAGTTTAGTAAATGTGGTATCATAATTAGCCATTTGATTTATTTTACTGGATACTAAGTGATAATGTACCTTGTGTTTGTGTGTGTGTGTTTTTCTTGTTTCCTGGGTTGGTGAATTTCACCGTCTCTGCACTGTAATAGATCTCCCCAGTTCCAGCTAAGCTTCCTGACTCTACTGCCTGCGCTACCTATTCATGTGCCAGAAGATGCCTGAAACCACAAGAAAAAACATTGTTTATATTCCGGGAGCACACGTTTTACTCGATATGTTTTTTGGAAAAGTTATTTTAATGTTATGTAGTTTAAACCACATTAAAATAACTCTGATATATTATACATTCCGATAGAATGTGTATCATTATTTAAAACTTCAAAGATATTTCATACGTATAACTATTTTATTAATAGCAAATATTCTAGACCCTATCGCAGCAAGGTACCCATTATTTTCTTCTCTTACTTTAGAAGATACTTCAGTGAAATGTCTCAGGACATTTTACTTTTGTTTTGTTAAAGCACTTAGCGTTTTATTATAATTAGTTCCCATTATATCTCTTTTTTTTAATGGAATATATGTTATTTTAAAGCAGAAACATACTGTATTTGCCCATAGCACAGTACCTAGCTCATATGTGGTCATTGAGTACTTGGGGAATAACTGGCATGGGAATATGAACAAAAAGAAGTGTACTGATAAATTTATATTTATAAAATGGTAGGTAATTATGGTAAAATAGGTAAAGTGAGGATTTTATGAGGAAGGTATTGTGAATTGGGTTTTGAATGTTGGCGTAATTTGGCATAGCTAGCAGGAAAGAAGTGGAAGTAAACATAGACTAGGCTTTGTTTGGCTGGAAGAGCAAATTACCTATTTTTTTATTTTTTTTTTTTGTCAAGGACCCTATCTATGATTGAGATTTCAAATTTCTAGGAAGTCAAATTTCAATTCATTGAGCAAGTGATTTCTTAAAAACGTCTGTTTTAGGAAGTTTGTTTCTGGTGCTGTGTGGTAGTTTGACAGAGAAAGAAGAGACATACAGTAAAGGAACTTCCCTTAGTAGTTCAGAAGTGAAGTGAATTGAGCCTGATTTGTGTCTCTGTCCTAATTACTAGCAATATTCTTTTGCATTATATGCTAAATAGGTAAGCTATAGAATAATTAAAGGAAAGTTGGAATTTAGGGAGAAATATAATTAAAATGATTTTTCAGTATTATAAATATAGGAGATGGGGCTGGTGATAATTTTGATAATAAATTCTAATTAGGATTGAAGTAAAATAGTTATTAAATGTAGAGGTTGAAAAGATATATTATTTATAACATTGATCTATTTTCATTTAGGAACATTAGTAAACATTTATTATGATCCAGGTGATCTCTATAAGATCTTTACATTAACTATTTAGTTGAATTTTATCTTTTACTTAAAGTTATTCTTTTTTTGCTTTACCAGTTAAACGAGAGGATTCACCATCGCTTCTATGGCTGCCTCACAAACTTCACAAACTGTTGCATCTCACGTTCCTTTTGCAGATTTATGTTCAACTTTAGAACGAATACAGAAAAGTAAAGGACGTGCAGAAAAAATCAGACACTTCAGGGAATTTTTAGATTCTTGGAGAAAATTTCACGATGCCCTTCATAAGAACCAAAAAGATGTCACAGACTCTTTTTATCCAGCAATGAGACTAATTCTTCCTCAACTAGAAAGAGAGAGAATGGCCTATGGAATCAAAGAAACTATGCTTGCTAAGCTTTATATTGAATTGCTTAATTTACCTAGAGAAGGTAAAGATGCCCTTAAACTTTTAAATTACAGAACACCCACTGGAACTCGTGGAGATGCTGGAGACTTTGCAGTGATTGCCTACTTCGTGTTGAGGCCAAGATGTTTACAGAAAGGAAGTTTAACTATACAGCAAGTAAATGACCTTTTAGACTCCGTTGCCAGCAATAATTCTGCTAAAAGAAAAGACCTAATAAAGAAGAGTCTTCTTCAACTTATAACTCAGAGTTCAGCACTTGAGCAAAAGTGGCTTATACGGATGATCATAAAGGATTTAAAGCTTGGTGTTAGTCAGCAAACTATACTTTCTGTTTTTCATAATGATGCTGTTGAGTTGCATAGTGTCACCACAGATCTGGAAAAAGTCTGCAGGCAACTTCATGATCCTTCTGTAGGACTCAGCGATATTTCTATCACTTTATTTTCTGCCTTTAAACCAATGCTAGCTGCTATAGCAGATATTGAGCGCATTGAGAAGGACATGAAACACCAGACTTTCTACATCGAAACCAAACTAGATGGTGAGCGTATGCAAATGCACAAAGATGGGACTAAATATAAATACTTCTCCAGAAATGGATATAATTATACTGATCAGTTTGGTGCTTCTCCAGATGAAGGTTCTCTTTCCCCATTCATTCATAATGCATTCAAAACAGATATACAAGTCTGTATTCTTGACGGTGAGATGATGGCCTACAACCCTAATACGCAAACTTTTATGCAAAAGGGTATTAAGTTTGATATTAAAAGAATGGTAGAAGATTCTGATCTGCAAACATGTTATTGTGTTTTTGATGTATTGATGGTTAATAATAAAAAACTAGGACATGAGACCCTAAGAAAGAGGTATGAGATCCTTAGTAGTATTTTTACACCAATACCAGGTAGAATAGAAATAGTACAAAAAACACAAGCTCATACTAAGAATGAAGTAATTGATGCATTGAATGAAGCAATTGATAAAAGAGAAGAGGGTATCATGATAAAACATCCTCTATCCATTTACAAGCCAGACAAAAGAGGTGAAGGATGGTTAAAAATTAAACCAGAGTATGTCAGTGAACTAATGGATGAATTGGACATCTTAATTGTTGGAGGCTATTGGGGTAAAGGTTCACGGGGTGGGATGATGTCTCATTTTTTGTGTGCAGTAGCAGAGAAGCCCCCTTCTGGTGAAAACCCATCTGTGTTTCATACTCTCTCTCGTGTTGGCTCTGGTTACACCATGAAAGAACTGTATGATCTGGGTTTGAAATTGGCCAAACATTGGAAGCCTTTTCATAAAAAAACTCCACCAAGTAGCATTTTATGTGGAACAGAGAAGCCAGAAGTGTACATCGAACCTTGTAACTCTGTCATCGTTCAGATTAAGGCAGCAGAGATCGTCCCCAGTGACATGTATAAAACTGGCTGCACATTGCGTTTTCCCAGAATCGAAAAGATAAGAGATGACAAAGAGTGGCATGAATGCATGACTCTGGATGACTTAGAGCAACTTAGGGGGAAAGCATCTGGAAAGCTTGCATCTAAACACTTTTATGTAGGTATAGATGATGAACCACAGGAAAAAAAGCGGAAAGTTGCCCCAAAGATGAAGAAAGTTATTGGAATTATCGAACACTTAAAAGCACCTAATCTTTCTAATATAAACAAAGTTTCTAATATATTTGAAGATGTCGAGTTTTGTGTTATGAGTGGAACAGACAGCCATCCAAAGACTGACCTGGAGAATAGAATTGCAGAATTTGGTGGTTATATAGTACAGAATCCAGGCCCAGACACGTACTGTGTAATTGCAGGGTCTGAGAACATCAGGGTGAGAAACATAATTTCTGCAGATGAACATGATGTTGTCAAGCCCGTGTGGCTTTTAGAATGTTTTAAGGCCAAAAGCTGTGTGCCATGGCAGCCTCGCTTTATGATTCATATGTGTCCATCAACAAAAAAACATTTTGCCCGTGAATATGATTGCTATGGTGATAGTTATTTTGTTGATACAGATTTGAAGCAACTGAAGGAAGTATTCTCAGGAATTAAAAATTCTGATGAACAGACTCCTGAAGAAATGTCTTCTGTGATTGCTGATTTAGAATATCGGTATTCCTGGGACCACTCTCCCCTCAGTATATTTCGACGCCACACCATTTATTTGGATTTGTATAGTGTTATTAATGATTTGAGTACCAAAACCAAGGGAACAAGATTAGCTATTCAAGCCTTGGAGCTTCAGTTTCATGGAGCAAAAGTAGTTTCTTGTTTAGCTGAAGGAGTGTCTCATGTTATCGTTGGGGAAGATCATAGTCGAGTTGCAAATTTTAAAGCTTTTAGAAGAAATTTTAAGAGAAAGTTTAAAATCCTAAAAGAAGATTGGGTAACTGATTCAATAGACAAATGTGAATTACAGGAGGAAAATCAATATTTGATTTAAAGCTGGTTTTCCTATTGAAAAAAGCTTCTGGTCTGGCAGACTCATTGCAGCAGATGGTAATGATAAAATAGTAAACTACATTTTATTTTTGTCTCTTATATGCTTAAAAAATATTATTAGATATAGGAATTTTAACTTTTTAAATTATAATAATAATTTTAACTTTTAAGATTGAAAAGACACTAAATGGCCCAAAGCCAAGAAAGAAAAAATTCTCTTAGTAGTGTACTATTTGATGATTTTTATAACCAAGATGAAATAAACAGTTTAAAGAAGCAGTGTTTGTATAATACCCATATAGAAATCTAGAATTTTGACTCAGGTATTAAATACATTTAGAAACTTCTGAACTCAATAAAGGGATTGTCTTTCTAAACAGTATCTTCTGAAGTCAAGTAAAAAATTTAATGTTTTTTATCTAATAAAAGCATTGCAAGAAAAAGGATGGAATTGTTATAATTGGACTTGTAAGAATATATCTTTTTATGTCGAGGCTAAAATGCCTCTTTTAAATATAAAATGTAAAAAAATTTATTTTTTAAGTTTAAGGTCAAATGCATTAAAACCTTGTCAATGATGTTGTTTCATCTTCCTAAATTAGGGAAGATGAATGAGACTTAATGATCTAAAAACTTAAAATTGCATTGGTTTAATTAAAAATAAATCTTGCAATTTTTAAAGTAGTTAGCCCACATCTAATTTTTTGTCTGAAACAGAACATGTTTTAAAGAAAGTATTTTTATGTGCATTTCTACTCCAGTATAAATAGCATTCACAAAAGTGATATTCCTACCTATAATCATTGAGTTGGTGTCCACATGGCATGCATGCTGTAACTTACACTGAATAGAAGTAAATTTCTATGACTTTTTAAAATGACTTTTATAATTAAGTTACTTAAAGTCAATGTGTATAGTGTATGTTATGTCTGGATTTATATACCAAGCTCTGTAATACAGCTTATATATTTTCATGACCATATTGAAATTTGGTATGTGAGATACTGTGTGTAGATTATTTGAAAGTAATTGGAAATTTTATCCAAACAGTGGAGCAAATGCATATGATTTTTATTATATCTCTTAATTTAAATAAAATATTAAATATAATATTAAAATACTTTCTTATGTTCTATTTATTTTAAAACAATTCACAATAGTTATTTCAATAAATGATTTTGTGGTGTCAATGCAACTTTTGACTGGTTGGAATCAGGTCTCTTTTTAAGGTTCTTTGTATTTCACATTACTGAATGAGCATTATTAAAAATTTTAAATGTATATTTTTATGTCTATTGAGAAAAATTGCAACTACAGGAAAGTGTAGTGGGGAAAAGAAGTCTGTAATCTTACTACCAAAGATAATATTTACTATTTTAGGTTATCAATGGTAAGGAAAGTATAAAATAAATACTGTTAACAAATATGCATAATACAAACTATAATGCTTTATTTAATCAGCTATTCTCACTGAATGAATTGTGAAAATATTTACAGGTCGCTGAAATATACCTAATCATTTTTAATTGCTGAACAATATTCCACTGAAATACACTGTATTTAGCTAGCCCATTGTTCAAATTTTTAGGTTATTGCAACGTGTCACCCCCACATTTTTTTCCTTTTCCTATTAAGCATTGTAGTAAATCTTTTACACTGTCTATGTATACTAGTCCTATTAATTTCTTCTGTGTATGCTAGTCCTAGAAGTGAAAGTACTAGTTCAAAATTATGTGTTTTTCAGTGACTTTTGATATGAGTTGATAAATCCTGGCAAAAAATGTTTTTTAAAAATTCTTCTCATTTTCCTCATCTCTAAATGTCGTAGAGTTCAGTTGCTCAGTGCTGGACCTATTTTCTATTTTTATTCACACTGTAGGTGTTCTCCTCCTTTTACACAGCTTTAAATTTACTGATAATTGCTACATTTATTTAGCCCCGATTTCTTTTCAGAACTACCATTCATCTATCCATATGATGTCTCCACATGAAGTCCAAGGGCCTCTCAAACTTAATATGTCTATAACTATTCTAAGAAGTTTTATTATAGAGAAATTAGAACATGTAAAAGAGAATAGTATAATGAACCTGCATGTGCACATCACCTAATTTCAACAATTATCGGTAATCAATCTTTAATATTTACATATCTCCAGATTATTTTAAAGTAATCCTAGATCACATAATTTCATCTGCAAATTTTTCATAATAGAACCCTTGATTTCTCAAACAGACATGGTTTCTTCCAGTATTTCCCTCCTCACTAGTGCATCTATTCAGCCAGCTGCTCAAGCTAAGAACCACAGAGTCATCCTAGGCTCCATCTGTTCTCATACCTTCAATACGTGGCAAATCTTGTTAGGTAGAGCTTCCAAATGTGTTCGGAGTATGACCTTTCACAACCCTTACCAATAACCACTGTGCCGCTCTTAATGGGTTATTTCAGTGGCCTCCTCGATGGCCTTCCTCCTCGTGCTCTTACTTCACTACTTTCTGTTTTCCAAAACATTTTTACTTTTAAGGTTGCAAGTCAGATTGTGTTACTCCCTTGGTCAAATAACTTGAACATGGCCCATCCCGCATGGCCCTGCATTACCTAGCTTTGGTTAGTACTCCAACTTCATTTCTTACCACTTACTCCCTTTGCTTACCACACTCTAGCCACATGGGCCTGTTTGCTTTTCCTTTGAACCTCATTCAGGTCTCTTCATATTTACCCCACCTGCACCCTTAGCACTATCTTTTCACTCTGCCTTATTTTTTCCAAGACACTGCATTTCCTACCTCTTTATTTCCTACCATTAGCATAGAAGAGAATAGAATGAATAAACTTGGTCAACTATTACATTTATGGAATAAATATTTCGAAGCAAACCGAAAAACATATTTTGCTTTTATTCTCCAAAGCCATGGCTTCTTGCCAGAATGCGGGATGGCAGATATACTAAGAACTCCTCCACCTTCTGTATCTCTTATGACTTAGAATTGTCCTCAAAGAGTTCATTCATTTCTTCAGACTGAGGGCACCTTCTTTGAAAGTCAGGTGGCCAGAGTAGCTCCTCTATACTTGTGCTTTGCCTGGGATCTGAGCGAACAGAGTTGCTTTGGACCTGGAATCCTGACTTTGGGAGAAATGTGTTTAACTTAACATCTAATAGAGAATTCTTTCAGCACTAGAGCTATTCTGTAAATAGCTACAGTATTCACTTTCAACCGGTATAATAAGTTCTTATTCTCTTTAATAATCATTTGGGTAAAAAGGTGAATAAGACAATCCCTGCCCTCAGGGGACTCACAGTGTACTGAACGATAAAGATAATTGGAATACAAAGATAAATGCGTCCTAGTTAAAGGAATAAGGGATTGCATTGGAAAGCCATATGATTGGTGAAGGGAAAAGAGTACAAGGTTTACAATCAAATCACCCTGGCTTGATTTCAGTTTGGCCACCAATTATCTGTGTTATTTTGAGCAATCACAACCTCTTTGAATCTTAGGTCCTGAATTTTCAAAGGGAAATGACACTTGTCTCACCAGAATCTCTGAGGACTGAACTGTAGCACCCAGCATGCAGTAAGGACTCTCCAGCTTTTATCTGCTACCCTTACCCGGACCCTCTCCAGTGGAGTTAACACAGAGAGGTTAGTAAGTGAGTAGATTCTGGAAAGAGAAGTAGAATTTCATCAGGCATAGGGTATGGAAGGATTTTCCTGACAGAGGGGAAAATTTGGGGGAATATTTGTGAAATATTCAGATTTAAGGGTGAAGAAGAGATATAAGTAAATAGGGTAGATTTTGAAAGGTCTTAAATGCCACATCACAGATTGTGGATCGTATTTGGTGCTCACAATAAGTACATTGAAGAATTTTAAGCAAGACGTGTTAGCCTCCTGTCTAAGGGTTTTTTTATTTAATTTTTTAAAATTTTAATCTTAGTTATTTTTAGACCATTTATTAAGGTATGATTGATGTACGAAAAGCTGTACATATTTAATGTATATAATTTGATGAGTTTAGAGCTAAGTATACACCTGTGAGACCACCACAATCAGACCATAAACTTACCCATAACCTCCAATAGTTACCCATTATTTACTGATTGATTTTCTCCTTGCTTTCTGTTATTTAATCACTCACAAATGAGTGCCTCCTGAATTCTAGGCTCTGTTCTAGTCCCTGATCAAACAGGAGGAATCTAAGTGGGAAGAAATTCCTGCCTTCATTGAGTTTACATTTTAGTTGCTAAGAAGGGAAATAGAGTAAATAATGATTCCTTCTATTTCTTTAGAGACTGTTTCCCTCAGCATTTCAACAACCCTATATTCTCTTGCTGATGTTTCTTTTCACGTGCAAGCATTTCTAAGGATTGTCTAAACTAGTTTTATTTCCTAGCTTTTCACTCTTGAAATTATATATATGATTTTCTAGTAAAGTCTTTGTACTCTCTATCAGTACACCCCATAAATGTTAAGAGCTCGTTGGGGATTCTATTAAGGGAGTGCAGATACTTAGCTTTCATGAAGAACAAAAGATAACCATCTTCTGAAGTGATGTACTGGGAACATTGAAGGAAGAAGAGAATCCACACAACTAGTAATTTAGATTAACCAAATAAACCCTGGTGACTGCTGAGTAACAGATATCATGGGGAGGTTGCCTTTGAAGGAACAGATACATCTTTTAATATTTGAAATGTTTTGGAGCATAGAAAAAACATGGACGTCTTCCCAAATCATTTATTTTATTTTATTTCCAGAGTTCTACGGGGGTACAAAAGTTTTGGTTACCTAAATTGCTTTCGTACAGTTTTGGAAACAACCCAAATCATTTCCTAGGGTTTAGGAATCTTGATATTACCACCTAACAAAAAAAGCTTAGAATTTGGAGCAACCAGAATTTTCATACATTGCTAGTGGGAATGTAAAATGGTGGCGCCACTTTGACAAACTGGTAATGTTTAGTTATACATCTACTCTTTGACTCAGCAAATCTACTAGTTATCTGCACAAGAGAGAGGAAAAGCTGTCTACAGAATGATTGGTATATTTGAAGAATATTTTAAGAAGCTTTATTCATAATAGCCCCAAACTGGAAACAATCCATTTGCCTATCAATAGGAGAATGGATAAATAAATTATGGTATATTTATACGACACAACTCTACTCAACAACAACAAAAAAGTAACAACTGGTGCAGACAATTATGTGTGTGGATTCTCACCACTTAGTGACAGAAGCCAGATGCCAATGAGCATACATATTGTATGATTTCATTTATAGGAAGTTCGGCAGCCGACAAAACTAATCTATGGTGATAGACATCAGAATAGATTTGACTCTGCAAAGAGGGATTAACTGGAAAGGAGCTTTCTGGAGTGATGGAAATTTATTTTGATTGGCATGTCGTTTACACAGATATGTACATTTGTCCAAGCTCTTAAACTTGTGATTTGCTCATTTTACTCTGTATAAATTATATTTCAATAAATTACTCAAATATTAAAAATAACTATTGATTACATGGTTACATAGAGGCAAAACATCCCAATAATGTACTTTTTAATTAACATTGCAAGAAGGAAAGCAAAAAATATTTCCAATAATGTTTAACTTAAGAAATATGAGGATGATCCAATATTAAAAATATATATTATGGTATGTAACTGTATTAATAGATTAAAGGCAGCAATAAAGAATTGTTATGAAATTCAACAGCATTCTTTCTAAAAGAGATAAAAACAAAACTAAGTAAAATAAAAATAGGAGACTTCTTAAATGTGATAACGCTTCAGAAAACACCAGTAGCTTTTGGAATTTTACGATGATGGTGGCAGTGGCAGCACAGATTTGAATCTCTACAAGTTCCCACATAAAAACTAAACAGAACTAAATAGCAACCAGAAACCCACAGGCAACATTTACAACAGGACTAAGTGATGTGGTTTCCCCCAAAAGCCAAACATACAAATAGATGAGAACAAATAGGTGAACTATAAGACTTCCATGGTATTAGTATTTGTGTGAAGAAGGGAGAGATTGTGTAGGTCTCAGAGGGACCTGAGAAAAACAGACACTCCGTATTCAGCAGGTATTTATTGGAAAGCACAGGGGGAGGACAGAGCAGCAACTGAAACTGAAACACACATTGTCCAATCTGGTAGCAGGTGAGGGAGAGGAGCCCCAGGTGAACCTGCAGCGGCTAGCACAGCCTCTCACCTGTGAATTCTCAGAATCCAGCCACCATCCATACTTTCCAGGACAGGACCTCATACTGAAGATAAACTGCTAGCACTGGAATACAAAGTGAGCGAAATAAAGATGATAGCAACAAAGGAAATAGAAGGTCCACATAAGGGTAGGCAGGGAAACAGTCATAATTTTCAGAAAGCAAATCACTATGGTTTTGGAAAGCAATGGAAATGGGAGTTCTGTGAAATTGTAAAAGATACTGTTAACTACATTTTCTTCTAAACATTCAGAGAGGCTGAGTTCACCTAAATATGAATGACCAGAAAGTATTGGGGCTAAATATACAAAAATATGAATAAAAGAAAAATTGGAAGAATAATATCTCCACAGAGAATGAAATCATACAAGAAATGCCCCACAAGTAGAATAAAACTGTAATCTATAACTGTAACCTGACATGATTTCAAAATAAACTACAAGATTAAAAAAAAACAAAACATACAAGATGTGAAAGAACAACGTTTTAGAATAGAAAAACTCTGAAATAAGCTAACAGAACTCAGGAATTAGACATAAAGAAAAAAACCTATGTGTTGTTGGAAACCTAAACCCATGGAAGAAGTAATTGATGTGTTTGACTACAAAATATATTAAACTACATAAAATATTAAAGGTAGTTTGGTCTGTGTATCGTTAAGTCAGTGTCGGGGCAAGAAGAGGGCTGGGACTTCTTCAGCTGCCTTCTTGCTGACATTACTCTTTTCTGACCCTTTAAAAGGCCATATAACCTTCTGGTCCTTGATCATAGGACAGAAAGGTCCTGTGTCCTACTGAACAACCTATGTCCTGCTGAACGACCAACAATCCCAAGTAGGACTTCTCGTTCTCTGAGTCTCTTAGGTCCTTTCCAACTTCAACATTCTGGTACATCCAAGAGCCATTTACTGGGAACTTTGAGTTAATTTATTAGTGCACCTTTTATTTTCATAATGAGATCTTGAACTCATATCAGTGATATGGTTGGTAGATGGGCCTGAGTGGGCAGCTGGTGGAGACATCCAGGGGAGGTGAGGGGATCACTACATATGGACTACAGTGGCTTTTCGAAGGCGTGACTTTTCATTTCCATTAACATTTGCTTTGGACATAGGAGATTCTTCTACCTTCTGTAAAGACAGTTATCTTTCATAGATTTGATGCTTTTATTAATCTCTGACATTAATATATGTATGAACAAACTACTCCCTAAAAATGTACATTCAAGATAAAAATCATCGTGCCATTTTCCCCACCATACAAACATGCTTCCAATCATTGATTGCCTTCTGTAAGCCCTGTCTTGTAGAGAGATTCCATATGGAAATTCAGGAGCAGCATAGCATAGTGATTAAAAGCCAAACCCTAATGTAACTCTGGCAGAGGGTTGTTACTTAAATAATAGTAAGTGTTTTTTTTGTGTCAGTGTTAGTATGCTGTCTGTTATGGGATATATAAATGAGCCAAAATTAATGAATTCTTGAGAATCTAGTTGAAATTTTTTTACTCAATGTGAATTAATGATGATAAAATAGCCAAAGCTCCTAATATTCTTAATGAGGAGTACTGCTGTTTTGATTTTCCTACTTGCTGATTAAGGAATATATACCTGGCAGCCACTGTTGAATTTGAGGTGCACCTTTTCAAGAAATAAAAAGAAATTTAATTCAGTGAATAATGCAGGTTTTCAAATTCTTTTAAAAAAGGTATATCATAGTATAATATTTAAGTGCAAAAATATCATTCAGTACTATGCATTCCCTAAATTCATGCTTTATACAATTTAAATGAGTAAGGCACATTCTTTTCCTTATGGCTCTTACAAGTATTGGAGCAAGAATTTGGAGGGTTTTCTGAGGCTAAAGTCCCAAAAGACAAGTTGGAGTCATTTTGCTAATGTTCTTCTGCATTCTTCTGTAAAATATTTCCTTTTTGATGGAATGTTGGTATTGTTAATAGCTGTAGACACTATGAGTCATGTAATTTAGTCTTAGGTAACAACAGGCAATCTAGAATGTGCTAGCTTTAGGGTAGAGCATCATTTTTCAACCAGTAGTTTGGGGACCTCAGGGTTTACAAAGATGTTTCCAACAAAAGTTAATAATTGTTTTAATATCTTTGGCTTCTTATATGAATTGATAAATAAAATAACTAATGTTTCATTTAAAACAGAGATATTTGAAAGCTCCTAAATGGAAATTAAGCTTTTGTAATAGTGGAGTCTGACGAGTGGCCTTGTGACTCATTGACTGAATCATATGATCACTCAGCTGAACTCCCCTTGCTGATGTGGAGGCTAGGGATCATTATTCAGGTTTGAATTGTTTTTATTCTTAGTTATATGTAACTTAATTTGTCTCATAATATATCCGTAATAAAAGAATGAAAAACAAGGTACACTAAGATAAAGCAAGTTAATGAAAAGCATATACATAATATACCTATCAAGATGATTGTAACCAGATTAACAACTTGTATTCACCTGATCAAAATTCCCTATATCATATAAAGTTTTTTTCTAACAATTCTAAAAACAATGTTGAACCAAAGAGAAACTATATCAACAATTATATCCAATTGTCTTTTATTTATTAGTGATAGAACACTTGTCATAACCCCAATGTATTTCTTTGTAGAACTGCACCTGCAAAAGCTTGAAACATTCTCTTTCTCTATTACTCAGAGAAAAATCATGACCATTTTCAAAAAATAATCCACTTGTTTTTTTGAAGTATAATTTTCAAAATTTAAAAATCAGCAAATTATTTTTAAATATATTCTTCATGATGGAACAAACAGTAAATTTTTAGCAAATATTCTAATATACAATAGGCTCACAAATAGGATCTAGCATGCTATTTTAAAGTTTCTGCCAACAAGTCATGGCTACTTTTTTAAGTTACTTAATGAGAACTTAACTGAATTTACTTATTAAGAAACAAAATTGGACTTACATATTATGAATATAATTACTATTTTTGCATAACAAGTCAACCCCAAACTTAGTGATGATATAAAACAGCCATTCTGGTCAGGTATTCAGACTGGACATAGCAGGAATCTCTTGATGTGGTTTCATTATGCCCGGGGACTCAGCTGGGAATAGTCTCTCTCTCTTTCCTCACGCTGGCTTTGAAGAAGCAGGAAAAAACGGATCTCACAGCCTCAAGGGAACAAGTTCTAGCAGCAATCATGAAAGTAGGGAAGTGACAGCTCTCTAGTTTGTCCTTCAGATGAAAACGAAGCAATAGAAAACCAACACAGAGTTTTGGTTCCAGAAGTGGGGTTCCTCTTAACAAATATGTAAAAAGTGACTTTGGAAATGGGTAGTGGCAGAGTCTGGAAGAAATTTGAAGAACATGATAGAAGAAGCTTAAATCCCAGAGCAGACTGTTAGTAGAAATCTGGACTTTAGAACCACCACAAGTGAAATCTCAGAAAAAAACTGGGGGGAAATGCATCATTGTTATTTAGTGGTAAAAAGCTTAGGGAATTTGACTCCTGTGACTATGTAAAAAGCAGAACTTGTAGGCGATGAATTTGGTTATATAGCTAAAGAGATTTCCAAGCAAAGTGTTGATGATGCCACCTGGTTTCTTGTTGCTTAAAGTAAAATGTGGAGGAAGTTAAACAAATCTGGTTTTGTCTGCTAAACAAAAAAGAACCACCAATTGATCACTTTGAAAATTCTCAGCATCTCCAGAAAGCAAAAGCTGCTGAAATTAAGAAATTGCTCCCAAAAAGTATAGAATGCAGAAAAAAGCCTAAAATGTGATTATGCAAACTTTGCTCTAACCTCAGATATACCTAAAAGATCAGATTATTTAATTTCACAAATGATCCTTTCAGATCCTCTCAATCAACCTATAAGGACTGTAGGAAGGTTAAGCATGTTGTCCCTAAGCCATCTCAGCAGGAGGAGGAAGTAGAGGAACACTTATGTTACAAAGATCTGTTGTGTGGCTTTTGTCTGATGGAGTGAACTCCATTGAAATCCTCAGGAGTCGGACGAGGTTCTTGAGAAAATCATTTCAGCAGAAACCCAGTTAGCTTGGACTGACAGGGACAGGAAGAATATAAAATGAAAGGAGGCTGAGGGACCAGCAAAATTCTACTGGCAGGAAGCAGTCTCAGAAAGATACTCAGCTTCCTGCATTTGCTTTCTTTCCTAAAAAAAGAAGGATGACTCAGAGGGCAGAACCATGAGTCCAAAGGGTGGAACCAAGAGCCATAGAGAATGATTCCCAAGCTTTGAAAGCTGTCAAGGAATGGTGAACACTTGTTTGGCTAGATTTCAGGACAAGAGACTCCTTTTACCTTCCAGTTCCCCTCCTTTTCAAAGGCAAATGTCTACAGCTATCATCCTATGTCTGTCCTGCCATTACATGTTGGGTATGTCAGGGGCAGATAAATTCTCTTCAGTGTTAGGTCCATAGATGGGGAGCAGTATTTACCAGTTTACACCAGGAAACTGAACCCGGTTTAGATGTCAAAATGATGCTTGGAATGCTGTACTGTATCAGTAATTTTTGTACACAGTGTGAGAAGAAAAACTGATAGATGCAGAGGTATTGTCATGTACAGTAATAAAAGAAGGTAAATTGGAGAAAAAAATATACTTATAAGGGAAAACCTTACAACCGGCATTATTAATCTTTTTTGTCCTTTCTTCTAGACAATGGTTCACAACTGGTGGTGATTTTTGCCCCCTTCAGATGGTAAAATCCGGACACTTTTTAATTGTCAAGACTGGAGTGGTGCTGGAAGCATCTAGTGAGCAGAGACCAGGAACACTGTTAAATATCTTACAGTGAACAGAACAACCCCCCCCCTCCAACAACAATTAATTATCCAGACTAAAATGTTAATAGTACTGAGGTTGAGAAAACTTGCTCTAGAATCATCTTAAATGTAATGGAGAACGACATTATTTCACTTGTTAGTGACCCCTGTAGACCATGCATAATCACAGCTGTATTGCAAGTCAGTGCTCCATTCATAAAACAAATGCTAATTCCTGCTCACTTCCTTTAAAAGAGTTAGTATATGGGTTAATTAGTGTTTGCAAAGTCCTTTGAAGATGTAAAGTCCTATGTAAATGTTACTTCTTATTAATTACCATTCTGGAAGAACTGTGCTGTGACCTTACTTGTTCACTGGTACAGTCAAGCCTCAAAGACCTGAGCAATACTGAATTATTTCGATAGGTTGGAACATTTATAATGAAAAAGATAGACATCTGGGACCTAAGCCAATTTTAGATAGTTGGGATATGACTGTATATAAATTGGCTCATTAAGGTCAAGAAAACTATAGGTTTTGCTTTGGGATATGTTTGCTATATTAGAGTAAATTTCTTCCAATTTTGCAACACTATATGTATGAGAGAATCCATAATATGCATTTAAATGATTATGAGGAAACAAAAATAATTAATAGAAACAAATTTCTATATTA
>NW_012136636.1:4907361-4909147 GCF_000956105.1 Propithecus coquereli | reverse complement strand
ATATTATATCGTGTTCTACTAAAATTCTTATAGTGGTTTTTCTTAACATTAATCTGGATAAGGTAAGTATTTCTTGGTGACATATTGGTGTAAATCTAGATTGGATTTATTGAGGCATAAGTCATAGCTGTGGAATTTGACTTTGTCAAATTCTGATGGAACACATTTGCATATATGAATCGACTTCACGTCCATGTTGATGACACCCATTCCTGGGTACCTCATTTTGGGAGTGAAATTTAGAAATAGAGAGCAGTGATAAGAGAGTTACCAGGAAAACTTGGAAGTTTGGCCAGGAAAATTTTCGGTTTTGTATGATAGTCAGTTATTCAAATCCTGAAGAATGGACGTAAGAAGAGGGAATGTTTCTCTCCTAATGGCATTAGGGGGAGAATAGGAATACTGATAATTTGAAAATGCAGACATCTCTTCAATAGGAGAGAAGAATAGCAGACTAAGTATGGAACGAGCTACCTCCAGAGCTGAATTTTCTGTTGTATTGGAAGCCTACTCAAGGTGACCAGTCCTGCTGGATTCTGCAGAGAACATCAACAGCCCATGAGGGGTTGGGACACATAGCATCTTATATGTTCATGAGATTTTTATTGTTATAGTCTAGTTTTGTGCTTTCTTTTACTCACTCTCAGTATCTCCCTAATTAGATCACATTCTCTTGATGTAAGAGATAAGAGTCTTAGTGTAGAACCTTTTGATTTTCTAAATTCTATGGCCAGTCTCTCAAAAGTTCTGTATCAATGATATCACCTTAGCTTCTTTATATTGTTTCAGAGTTGAGATGTAATCTCTCTTTTATTTACAAATTAATTCAGCATAGGTTTATTACAAACCTTCTATGTGCAAAAACATGATTCTTGGTTCAGTATGAGTTCAAATACTAGAAAATTCCTACCCATAGGGAGCTTCTAATTTAGAAGGGGAGATATGATTGCAGTATGAGGAAATCTATTAAACTAAGCAGAGTGATAATAAATGTAACAAGTGTTCATATCTGGAAGATACTTTTTCTAAGTGAGATGATCTAGGGAAGGAAGTAGCATTTGAGTTGGTACTTTAAGGATAGAAAGAAATTGATAAGGATGGAGCAGAAAGGGGCTTTTTGTTGCAGTGTCAAATCATTTCAATATTTTTTTCCTGAGGTAGAATGAGCCTTATAGATAATGATTTATTTTGTATGCATGCTCTCACTGCCTCCCTCCAAAAATTATTTTTGATAATTGGAAATATTTGTTTTTGTTCCAATGGGTTAACTTCATACAACAACTAAATGCAACACCTTTAATGCTTTCTTTGTCTCTTTATCTTTTTTAAATGTACTATCTATTTAGATCTCTACTAGGGCCATACTGAAATTAGATACTACCCAACCATTTACTATCTTTCCTGGCTTACATTTTTGTATATTATTCTTTACTTTCAATTAACACCTAACAGAAAGTATATTGTATTTTCTATATACCCTCTACCTATTTTTATAGCTGTATTATAGCTAGCATTATTTATATTATATCCTTTTTAACTCCATGTTTTAGAATTTTTCAATGATTATTATTGTGTCAAAGCTACAATCATTTCTTGGTGGATTGAGACTTTTTTGCTAAGATTCATCAGGTAATACTTATGGAAACAAGATGTCCAAAGTCTTTCATTTTTATAACAGCTTTTCTGTGACTATTATATTTAAAGTTTAGTTAAATGGAAATAAGATCCAAGGTTCACATTTTCTTCCCTCAAGGGTCTTAATATGTGTATATATATATATATTTTT
>NW_012136636.1:4867315-4907161 GCF_000956105.1 Propithecus coquereli | reverse complement strand
GGGGTCTCACTCTTGCTCAGGCTGGTCTCGAACTCCTGAGCTCAAACAATCCGCTAGCCTCGGCCTCCCAGAGAGCTAGGATTACAGGTGTGAGCCACCGCGCCTGGCCTGTCTTAATATATTATTCCATTGTCATCTGGCATGAAGCATTGCTATCAAAAGTCTTATGCCCAGTAGATTACCTTTTCCTTTTAAGGGACTTTGGATGCCAAGAGAAATTATCTTTAAAATGTTTCACATGTTTTCCTAGAACATTTCCTGGTGTTGAGCATTCAGAGTTAGTTCTTCCAGATGCACAGTATGCCCTTTTAAAATATAATAAGTTCAAGTTTTTCTTACCCGAAATATTTTCTTTAATTATATTCTTTAGTGCTTTTTCTGACAGATTGTTTAGTCTTTTTCTTTGAAACTCCAATTATATGTATGTTGATCATTTCTTGTCTTCTCTTTCTTTTCCTTTTTCTTTTTTTTAATTTAAGAATATTATGAGGGTACAAACATTTTGATTACATAATAATGCCTTTGACTCACCCAAGCCAGAACTACAAATGTGCCCTTCCCCCTATACAGTGCACTCCATACCCATTAGTTGTGAGTTTACCCTCGACCCTGCCACCTGACCAGCACCCTGTGAGTATTACTTCCATGTGAGCACCTTAGTGTTGATCAGTTAGTACCAATTTTCCATTCTTGTGATACTTCACTTTGAAAGATGGGCTCCAGCTCTATCTAAGATAATACAAGAGGTGCTAATTCACCATTTTTTTTGTGGTTGAGTAGTATTCCATGGTATACATATACCACATTTTATTAATCCTCTCATGTATTGATGGGCACTTGGGTTGTTTCCATAACTTTGCAATTATGAATTGTGCTGCCATAAACATTCAAGTGCAGATGTCTTTATTATAGAATGTCTTTTTTTCCTTTGGGTAGATGCCTAGTAGTGGGATTGCTGGATGAAATATTTCTATTTTTAGTTCCTTGAGATATCTACAAATTAATTTCCATAGAGGTGGTACTAATTTGCAGTCCCACCAGCAGTATAAGAGTGTTCCTATGTCTCCACATCCTTGCCAGAATGTGTTGTTTTGGGATTTTTTTGATAGAGGCCAATCTTACTAGGGTTAGGTGATATCTCATTGTGGTTTTGATTTGCATTTCTCTAATGATTAGAGATGTTGAGCATTTTTTTATATGTTTGCTGGCCGTTATTCTGTCTTCTTTTGAAAAGTTTCTGTTCATGTCCTTTGCCCACTTTTTGATGGGATTGTTTGCTTTTTTCTTGTTAATTTCCTTAAGTTCTATATAGATTCTTATTATCAGCGCTTTATCAGATGTGTAGCGGCAGATATTTTCTCCCATTCTGTAGGTTGTCTGTTTACTCTAATGATAGTTTCCTTGGCTGTGCAGAAGCTTTTTAATTTGATCAGGTCAAATTTATTTATTTTTGTTGCCTCTGTGATTGCTTTGGGGTTCTTCTTCATAAATTCTTTGCCTAGCCAAAGAAGTCATAATGTCAAAAAAGTAGAGAGACTTAAAAATAATATTAGATTTTCTTAAATCTAGAAAATAGGATTCAAAACATTACTTGACAAAATATTATGAAAGAATATGAGGAAATATTATGAAAGGAAAATAAATGAGGGGGAAGATTATACAGACATTATAAAAAGTGAGTTTTACTAGAGAAAGGAGTACAAGATAAAACAAAGTAGTATAAAGTTTTAGTAAGAAAAACATCTGCAAAGTATGGTCCTGTTACATGACTAAACAGACAGATCAAGGACATAGAAACTTAAGAAATAGACCCAATTAAATGTGAACTTCAGAATATAATGAAATCAACATTTCATGTCAGTGGGGGTAAATACAGATTGCTTAATACATAGTCGGGGGACAACTGTGTAGTCATATGGAAAACTGACCATATATTTAGAACCCCCTCTCATTGCTTAGACCAAAATATATTTTAGATAAACCAGACATTTAAAAGTAAGAAAACAAAGCCATACAAATAATTGAACCCATACAATTAATAAATTTAGGGGAATGCTATATTAAACATTAAAAAATAATACAAAACAAAATAGAAGCCAGAGAACAAAAGATTGCTAAATTTAATATATAAAATGCTATCAAGTAGATAATCAATAAAAGATAGAGCTATGTATAAGATGTACAAAAACATAAAAAGATAGGTTAAAGGAAATAAAAAGCTATAAAACTTATAAAAAGATACCAGACTCATCTACTACAAAATAAGACAAACTAAAGTTGTATTTTTTTATTGTTATCAAATTTGCAAAGTAAAACTTTGATAATACTTTGTATTGGTAAGGGTATGAGCAAATAGATACTCTCAAATTTTTAATGTATATATTATGTGTATGTTGACTGTATGGGGGAAAACACATAAAAATATCTATCAAAATTTAAAATGCCTTTACATTTTGACCAAATTATTTAATTTCTAGAGATTTATCTTATAAATACAGTTACACATGTACAAAAAGATATATTTACAAGGATACTTAGTATAAAATTATAATGCTGAAGAAAAGGAAATAATTTAAATGTTAATCAATAGAAGTTTGATTAAATCATTGATGGTACATTAGCCCATGGTATCAAGCAACTACAGTCATGCACCACATAATAACATTTCAGTCGATGAAGTACTGTATTTATAATTATGGTCTCATAAGATTATAATACCATATTTTTACTGTACCTATTCTATTAATATGCCTGTAAATGATTAAATGTAGTACTCACTTCACTAGTACATATGCTAAAATTGGAATGATATGAAAGAAGATGAGCATGGTCTCTGCACAGGATGACACACAAATTTGTGAAGTGTTCCATAGTTTTAATTCACTAAAGAGATCGACATATTTAAAAAAATAAATAGAACTTCTGGAAATGAAAAATGTATTTAAGGAAATACAAAGCATAATGGAAAGTTTTAAGAATAGACTAGACCAGGCAGAAGAAAGAATCTGAGAGCTTGAAGACAACTCTTTCAAATTAACTCAGTCAGTCAAAAATATAGAACAGAGAATAAAGAGGAATGAACAAAGCCTACAGGAAATATGAGATTATGTAAAATGGCCAAATATAAGAATCATAGGCATCCCTGAGGGAGAAGAAAATGCACAAGGACTGGAACACCTATTTGAAGGAATAATTGAGGAAAACCTCCCTGGTCTTGCTAGAGGTTTAGACAGCCAGGTATAGGAAACTCAATGAACATCTGAGAGATTCATTGCAAAGAAGCAATCACCAAGACACATAGTTATCAGATTGGCCAAAGTCAACATGAAGGAGGAAATCCTGCAAGCTGTGAGGTGAAAATATCAAGTAACTTACAAAGGAAAACCCATCAGGCTAACTGCAGACTTCTCAACTGAGACCTTACAAACCAGAAGGGATTAGGGCCCCATCTTCAGCCTTCTTAAATAGAACAACTGCCAGCCCAGAATTTTCTATCCTGAAAAACTAAGTTTCGTATGTGAAGGAGAAATCAAAACTATTCCAGACAAGCAAGCACTGAAGAAATTTTTCAGGACCAAACCTGCCCTGCAGGAAATACTCAGAATGACATTATATATGGATCAACATAATAGACACCCACCATTGTAAAACAACCCAAAAGCTAAAGCTCAGAGCTCACATAAAGCAATAGTACAAGAGGTAAAACAAAGCAATAAGGTACTACCTAACAAGATGAACAGAACAGCATGCCACATATCAATTCTATCAAACACTCAAGAGACACAGGCTGGTTGAATGGATTAAAAAATACAGCCCAAGTATCTGTGGTCTCCGGGAAACACATTTAACCCACAAGGACTCATACAGACTCAAGGTGAAGTGATGAGAAAATCAATTCCATGCAAATGAAAACCAAAAACTAGTATGTATGGTATTCTAATATCAGATAAAATTGACTTTAAATCAACAATAGTAAAGAAAGATGGAGATGGTTATTATATAATGGCAAAGGGAGCAATTCAACAAGAAGACATAACAATCCTAAATATTTATGCGCCTAACACAGGAGCACCCAGATTCATAAAGCAAACTCTACTAGATTTAAGCAAAGATGTAAACAACAGCATTGTAATTGCCAGGGATTTCAACACCCCACTGACAGATTTGGACAGATCATCTAAGTAGAACACAAATAAAGAAATACTGGACTTAAATAGGACTCTAGAACAAATGAGTCTAACAGACATTTATAGAGCATTTCACCCTAAAACTACTGAATATACATTCTTTTAATCAATACATGGAACATTCTCTGAGATTGATCATATCTTAGGCCACAAACATGGTGCAACAAATTCAAAACAATGTAAATCATACCATGTATCTTCTCAGACCATAGTGGATTAAAACTAGAAATCAAATCCAAGAGACACACTCAATTCTACACAAAGTCATGGAAATTAAATAACTAACTGCTGAGTCATTATTGGGTCAATAATGAAATTAAGATAAAAATCAAAAGATTCCTTGAACTGAATGACAAAGGAGGCACAAACTATCAAAATCTATGAGATTCAACAAAAGCAGTCCTAAGGGGAAAATTTATAGCCTTAAATGCCTACATGAAAAAGACAGAAAGATCAAAAATTACCAATCTAATAACATGTCTCAAGGAACTAGAAAGCCAGTAGAAGAAAAGAAAGAACTAAGGCAAGAAAAGAACTAAACCAAATGGAAAATAAACAAACAAGAAATACAAAGAATCAATGAAACAAAAAATTGGTTGTTTGAAAATATAAACAAAATGGATAGACCTCTTGCTTAGATGAACCAGGAATAGAAGGGAAAGGACCCAAATAAGCTCAATCAGAAATGAAAAGGGAGATATTACAACTGATACCACAGATATACAAAAAATCATCTGTAAATACTATGAAAATCTCTACACACATAAACTCGAAGACATAGAGAAAATGGACAAATTCCTGGAAACACACAACTTTCCAAGACTCAATCAGGATGAAATAGAACTCCTGAACAGACCAGTAATGAGCAATGAGGTTGAAGCAGTAGTAAAAGAGCTTCCAAGAAAAAGATTCCCGGACCAGATGGATTTACAGATGAATTTTACTAGACCTACAAAGAAGTGCTAGTACCCATACTGCAGAAATTATTCCATAACATTGAGGAGGGAATCCACCCCCACTCATTCTATGAAGCCAGTATCACCTTGATACCAAAGCCAGGAAAGGACACAACAAAAAAGGAAAACTACAGACAAATATCTCTTATGAATGTAGTGCAAACATCCTCAATAAAATATTAGCAAACCGAATTCAATAGCACATTAAAAAAATAATCCACCATGAACAAGTGGGCTTCATCCTAGGGATGCAAGATGGATCAACATACACAAATCAATAAATGTGATTCACCACATAAACAGACGCAAAAACAAAGACCATACAATCATCTCAATAGATGTAGACAAAGCATTCAACAAAATTCAGCACCCTTTCAGGATAAAAACCCTGAACAAACTTGGCATAGAAAGAACATATCTCAAAATTATAACAGTCATATATCACAAACCCACATCCAACATCATACCGAATGGGGAAAAGTTGAAAGCATTCCCACTAAGAACTGGAACAAGACAAGAGTGCCCACCGTCACCACTTTATTTAACTTAGTGCTGGAAGTCCTAGCCAGAGCAATTAGGCAAGAGAAAGGAATAAAGAGTATACAAATCAGGAAAGAGAAAGTCAAACTGTTGCTTTTTGCTGACAGTCTGATCTTATATCTAGAAAACCTCAAAGACTCCAACAAAAGACTCCTGGAATTGATAAATAAATTCAGCAAAGCCTCAGGATATAAAATCAATGTATGCAAATCCTATATAGGAATCCTATAGCATTCCTATACACCAATAACAATCAAGCTGAGAGTGAAATCAAAGACTCAGTACCATTCACAATAGCCACAGAGAAAATAAAATACCTGGAATATACTTAAGCAAGGAGGTGAAAGAAGTCTACAAAGAGAACTCAAAACACTGAAGAAAGAAATTGCAGATGACACGAACAAATGGAAAAAAAAATCATGCTCATGGATCAGTAGAATCAACATTATTAAAATGTCCACACTAACCAAAGTGATTTACCAATTCAATGCAATCCCCATCAAAATACCAATGTCATATTTCATATTTCACAGATCCATAAAAATTATTTCTATGCTTTGTGTGGTACCAGAAAAGAGTCCGAATAGCCAAAGCAATCTTCAGCAAACACAAATCTGGAGGTATCACATTACCAGACTTCAAATTATACTACAATGCTATATTAACCCAAACACCATGATATTGACACAAAAATAGAGACGTAAACCAATGGTATGGAAGAGAGAATCCAGATATAAAACCATGCACACACAGCCAACTGATCTTTGAGAAAGCAGACAACCATATACACTAGGAAAAAGAAGCCCTATTCAATAAATGATGCTGGGAGAATTGTATAGCCACATGTAGAAGACTGAAACAGGATCTATATCTCTTACCACTCATCAAAATTAATTCAAGATGGGTAAAAGTCTTAAATGTAAGACATGAAACCATAAGAATTATAGAAAAAAAGTAGGAAAAACTATTCTAGATATCAGCATAGGCAAAGAATTTATGGCTAAGACCCCAATGGCAATTATAGCAACAACAAAAATAAATAAATTGTGCTTAATTAAATTGGAAAGCTTCTGCACAATTAAGGAAACAATCAACAGAGCAAATAGACAATCCACAGAATGGGAGAAAATATTTGCAAGTTATACATGCAAAAAATGGCTAATAACCAGAATCCATAAAGAACTCAATCAAATCAGCAAGAAAAAAATCCAGCCCCATTAAAAAGTGACATGAACAGAAGCTTTTCAAAAGAAGATAGACAAATGGCCAATAAACACATGAAAAAAATGCTCAATGTTACTAATCGTCAGGGAAATGCAAGTTAAATCCACAATAAGATATCACCTAACCCCAGTTAGAATGGCTTTTATTAAAAAGTCCAAAATCAATAGATGCTGGAGTGGATGCAGAGAGAAAGGAACACTTAAACACTGTTGGTGGGACTGTAATTTAGTACAACCTCTATGGAAAACAGTATAGAGATTCCTCAAAGAACTAAAAGTCAACCTACCATTTGATCCAGCAATCCTACCACTGGGTATTTACCCAAAGGAAAAGAAGTCATTTTATGCAAAAGACCCCTGCGCTTAAATGTTTATTGCAGCACAATTCATGAGCACAAAGATGTGCAATCAACCCAAATGCCCATCAATTCATGCATGGATAAACAAAATGTGGTATATGTATGGATTACCATTCAGCCATGAGTAACGATGAATTAATGCCTTTTGCAACAATCTGGATGAAATTGGAGACCATTATCCTAAGTGAAGTATCTAAAGATTGGAAAAACAAACGCCACATGTATTTGCTATTTAATTGGAACTAACCGATGAGCACACATGTGCACAGAGGGAAGTAAAACTTAGTATTACAGAAATCAAGCAGAACATACAGGGAGGAGGGGATGGGCGAAAACCTTCCTAGTAGGTGCAATGAACACCATCTGGGTGATGGACACACTTATAAAGCTGACTCAAGCACAACAAAAGTTATCCATGATTGACTGAAAACATTTGTGGCCCCATAATATTTTGAAATAGTAAAAAAGGAAATGTCTAAATATATAAATACCTACCTTTGTGTTGCAGTTGCCTACAGTATTCAGTACAGTAACATGCCGTACAGGTTTGTAACCTAGAAGCAACAGGTTGTACCATATAGCCTAGGTGTGTAGTAGGGTGTACCATCTAGATTTGTGTAAGTACACTCCATGTTATTTGTACAATGACAACATTGCCAAATAATGTGTTTCTAAGAATGTATCCCCATCGTTAAGCAATGCATGACTGTATTTAAGAAGAGTAAGATTTATTCTTTTTCTTTGCATACTCATTTGAACCTTCTACATTTTGTACCATGTTTATGTATTATGTATTAAAACTAGGAAGGACCAACAAATGAGACATACCTATTTACACCAATAGCTATGATTACTATAGTTCTTAAATGTTCTAAAATGTGTGCCACGTTGCCTGCTCAGGGATATAGGACACATTATTGCCCTTGCCTATGTGACTGCAGTGACCATCTTTCTGGTAGAAAAAATGTTACCTTTGTATTGATTTTAGTATTGAAAAACTGTATCAAATTTGGTTATTCAATATGTAGAAATTAAAAAAAAATGAAAATGTGCTTGTTTATTAAAAATAGCACAAATGAACAACAAAGCTATTTTAATAACATAGAAGTTCTGTTGGGGTTAGGGGATATCATTTAACCAAAGCAGCCTAGAATAAGATTTGTCTATATTCTTGACACATTTTTGTCATTATTAATTTACCTGGAATTCATAATTGACATGAGAATAAGCTAAACTCAAACTATGTTGTGCCTTTGTTTTTCAAGAACAAGTAATAATTCTATGAAATTAATCATAATGGAGATTCACTGCTTCTTTCCTTGTTATTATTGCATTGATGATTAACACAATTGAATATTGGTACTTGTCCTGTAAATACAAATAAAAAGGTAAGATCTAGTATGTTCAAAATGGATAGTCTAGATTGATGATGAGATGGGAAATTAAAGAGCATTATACATGCCAAATGGATTAAGTCTCCACTTTGCAATGGTGTCTTTCTCTGGCCAGTGTCACCAGAGGGAATGGTTGGCTAAGATAGTTTCCTCCTCTATAATCTGTCTCCAAATGAATATTCTCCAACATATATTGGTTTTCCTATAATATAAATTTATTAATTGAAGGAGTTTCCTTTCATATGTGGGAAACTCCAATGTAAAATCAGTCTGAACTTTTTTCAATACAGAAATTTAGTGATGTTTTTCTTATAATATTTTCTCCAAGAATAAGTTCATTAGAAGATAATCAGCAAAATACTTTTCCAGACAATCTGTTAACAGCCAGGCACAAATGCCTGCCTTGGTAGTAACAGCTGCCAGATTGTGATTCACTGAACTGCACAATAAATTTCAACCTTATTGGATTTTGTTAATTAGTGTAAATGAGATCACGGTAAAGGCAGTTGCTAATTATCAGTTACCATCAAATACCTGATGGGAGAGGTGGAGATGATGTGCGTAACTTTAATTATATTCTTTTCTTTGAACATGATAAGGATGAGGGAATTATAGTTTCCCTGATCTAGTTCTTGGTTAGCATCTCTCTTTAAAATTAAATTCCATATATATGGAAAGAAGTATATGCAAGGATGTTTACTGCAGTAGGGAAAAATCGGGAACAATCTACGTAGTTGAATAACATGAAACACTTCATATGACGTATGATATGCAGCCATTAAAATATTGAGGAAGATTTAATGGCATGTGATATATGCAAAACAGTTGATACAGTATGTAATTTTTAAAACCATATTTAAAATGCATGGAAAAAATATAACCTTGTAGATGATATATCAAAATGTGAACACTGATTATATCTAAATAGAGTAAATTGTGGGTACTTTTTTTCTTTGTGTTTTTCTGAGTTTTTCCAGCACTTTTGTACTGAGGGAAAGGGTAATAAAATACAACTGGTATGAATTTAAAAAAGAGATTCTGGGCACTAACATTGTACACTGAAATAAGAAATCTTATTTTGTTCTCCAAGTGGTATTCAAAAGATATGACCAGTTTTTCTTTTTTCTGGCCCATTTTAATTGTTCACATATCTATTTCTTTCTAATGATTCCCTCACTTATTTCACAAGTTTTTACTGGTGGGAAAGTGGAAGTTATGCTTTCAATCTAAGTGTAAGTTGTCAGGTATAATCTAGTTCATTGATAGTGTTACTGACACCAAACAGAGATTGGGGTATCACAGAACTTCACTCGTTCCTCTCTACTATGAAGTCTAATGTAAAAATGATGAATGGGCACTGTTCGTGGAATAGAATTTTATGAAAATGAGCCTCAACACACACATTTTTTCCTACTTACTTTAAATAAAGCACTGATTTTATAGTATAATACATCAGAATAAATAAGAGGTAAAAATTCACTAGGTGTCCCTTGCGCAAAGGACAGAAACTATAAAGTATGAATTAGGAAGCTAGCAGCATATATCAAATGCACTGTAACCAAATAATATGATACTTGGTGTTCAGTCCTGTCTAAGGAACCTTTAGAACAAACTTAAAGACTAAATACAGTTTAGCATTCCTAACCCCTCTGTAAATCATAAATTTTTCTTGAAGATTGTCCCTATTAGGGGAAACAAACAAAAATCAGAAGAGAGAAAGAGAGAGAGTGAGAGCGCATGCAGTTAGAAAAAATAAAATAATGGCTTGGGACTAAGAAACCAGAGAACCTCATTTCCTGGTGATGAAAGATACCCTTTGTTCACCAATAATCTCCATCTCCCATACACCATTGCCTTCTCTTCAACACTCAAATTATGCATCAGTATCTCAACGTGATATCTAGTCATCAGGCTTCCCACTGGCCCAGCTTCCTCATCAGTCTACAATAAATTGTTTCTGGAAAAATACAGGAAGTATCACGTATTGCTACTTTTACCCTTGCCTGTGTTCACAGAGATTCAGGAGCATCCTTGCCCCAGCTCTCTGCCTGCAAATTGTCCATCGTATTGTATGGGGCTCATTCCTGGGCTTACCTGCTCCATTCACCCCCTTCTAATCTTTCCTTTCTATGAACTCCAATTGTGTTTTTAGCAAAAACCATATGATTTGGTACTTACTCTCTGCTTTATCTAAGAATAGTTCCTTCAGGCAAATTCAATCTTTTACCTAAATTTTTAGGTCCTCCCTTTAATTATAATTTATATAGTATACATTAAATATTAATACATTGATATATTGATTAGATATTATTGTACTGTGAAACTTTTATGTTTTTATTTTTGTCTTAGTAGCATTTCAATAAAAATATAGACAGTAATGGTGCTGAAAAGTCAGTAAGTAAATAGTGTTCCATAGAATTGCTGATGAATAGTTTACAGAACTGATAAATTTTAATAGATATTTAGAAAAAAAGGAAGAAGCTCTGTGATAGGGCAATAATGTCTAATTTCAAAGGAAAAACCTTCCAGGCTAACTGAGAATAGGCAGAGGGAGGAACTGAAGTTACCTTTAGAAAATATCCAAAAACCTAGTGCAGAAACTAGATGATTTAACACATTTGGGGGTGGGGGCTCAAGATTGTTAATAACAGGAAGCACCTGCTACCAGTTTTAAGTTGTTGTAGTATAGTGGTTATGTGCTTGGACTCTGGAGTCTGCGTGCCTGAGTAATATCGCAGTCTGGGTGACCTTGGGATATTAGTTTACTAAAAAAGCCATATGATTTGGGGCTGTTAACTTAGTAGCTCTGAGCTTAAGTACACTTCTAGGTAAAATTGTGATAATACAGGACCTCCCTCGTGGGATTGTGGTGAAGATTATGAGTCACTATTTGTCAAGAATTTAAGATAGTTGCTTGGTACCAGGGACAGATAAAGTTATATGGGGCCTGCAGCTTACACAATTTTATGGTCCTTCTACAAGAAAATTTTAAAAATTAGGAATGTGCAATTAAATATGAGATTAGGTGATATTCCTGGAAAAGGCAGAGTAAAAACCTCAGCAATCCTCCCCTTCATAGAAGCAAGAAGAACACTGGTAACTTGTCAACATGAACTTTTCCAGCATGCCAGTAATTAACTACAGGCTTTTGACAATCCAGGGAACATTTATTTAAGAAAAACGGCTGAATCTTGCTGAGAGTGGTGAGCTTTGTGGTGTCTTAACTTGCCCTGTTCCTGTCTCCTCTTCCTAATTCCATAGCAGCTTTGGAAAGCAGCCGCCCACATCATTTTGTAGAATTGCTCCCAAAACTTCTTGTGGTAGTTTTATCCATATTTTATGACAAAAAGAAACTGAGGTTTGGGGGATTAAAATCTTGCCTTACTGTATGGAAAAGAGGAAAAGACTAATGTTATGGTGGAGAAATTTGGCAGACACTACCTTAGCCAATGATCAAAGACAAATCAGCAGTAATAAACCATGTCGATGACATGGACCCTCGATACCACATGGTGAGGTGAGAATAACACTTTACCCCTGTGGTCTTTCTCCCAAAATCTCATAATGAGAGTCTAACCCTGAGAAAAACATAAGAAAAATTCCAATAGAGGAACATTCTGCATAATGCCTGATCAGTCCTCCTCAAAACCGTTGAGATCAGCAAACAAGGAAAGTCTAAGAAACTGTTGCAGCCAGGAGGAGCCTAAGGAGACATGAAGAATAATTGTAATGTGGTATTCTCGATGGAATATGTAATAGAAAACACATATAGGTAAAAACTAAGAAAGTTCAAACAAAGCATGAACTTTAGTTAACAGTAATGCATCAATATAGGTTCATTAACTGTGACAATTAAGACTCTTTTTAATAATACCGTAGTAACGTAAAATATTAGTAGGGGATAGTGGGTATGGGGTTTACAGAAACTCTCTATACTATCTTTGCACCTTTTTTTAAAATATGAAACTATTCTAAAATCTAAAAAAGTTTACTTTAAAAAATCTGCCTTAAAGAACATAGTGTATGCTGGAACTGAGATTCAAACTGACGGCCACCTTCTCACTGTGTTCTCACATGGTGTTTCCTCTGCATGTGTATGCGTCCAGGATGTCTCTTTGTGTGTCCAAATTTCCTCTTGTAAGGACACCAGTCATATTGGACCAGGGCCCACCCTAATTATCTCATTTTAACTTCACATTTATTTACTTACGTATTTTAGAGCTAGGATCTGCTCTGACACTCAGGCTAGCATGCAGTGGTACTAGCATAGCTCACTGCAGCCTCAAACTCCTGGGCTTAAGCGATCTTCCGGCTTCAGCCTCCCGAGTAGGAGTAGCTGGGACTACAGGTCCATGCCACCATGCCCATTGAATTTTTTTCCTATTTTTTGTAGAGATGGGATCTTGCTATGTTGCTCAGACTGGTCTCAAACTCCTCGCCTCAAGTGATCCTCCCATGTTGGCCTCCCAAAGTCCTGGGATTAAAGGAGTGAGCCACTGAACCTGGCTTTTCATTACTTCTTTAAAGACCCTATCTCCAAATATAGTCACATTCTGAGGTATGTGGGGGTTAGAGCTTCAATATACGAATTTTGGAGAAACACTTCTCGGCCCATAAGAAATTTTGACCATATACATTTAAGAATTGTCTTAAGTATGATTCCATTTTACATTTTAAACAGGGTAGATGATGCTTTTGGCAGCTCCAACTGTGTGAGACTCTTGGCTGGAGCTGTAGGCCCCTGCATTCCATAGCCTTTAAGGCACCAGTAGCCTCTGTCTGGCATTGGCCACTCAGCCCCACACCCTCAGACCCCGTATTTTCCCTTTCCTTCTGTGAGCAGCTTTCTCTCTTCTCTCATTTTATCTTCATTTGGTGTCTCACCCCTTGCCTGCACGCAGTGCATCTAACAATGTCCTTTTCTCCTCATCCCAGCCTTCTTCTTTTTGAGATTGTTATAGTTTAGTTACAAGATTTTTGTTTTTTGATTCCTTTTAGAAGTCAATATGTACCAGCAGTTTTAAAAATACTTATAGAAATGTTGGTGGCATTTTAATGATAATGTAAACTTCTTTGTGTTCTCTTATCCTACATCTTGGGTGCCCATCCAAAAATTCACTATTACCCATTTTTAGAGTGGGCTACTGGTAGTAGGTGGGTGCTCTTTTCTATTGTTCTAACTTTGTTGGAAATTATGGCTACAAAAGAATGTCAATAGGAAATATAAAAAAGTTAAAAGATTTAAAATAATCAATAAGAATTTGAACTGAAAGTGTTTTAGTTAAACTTTAAAATTATGTTATATAAATAAATTACAGGGGCTTGCATGAGCTATAAGCTTTCTCTAAACATCTAAAGGATTTTCAAAGAGGGAGGATATCTATAATTAAAGTGGTGAATCTTTAAATAAGTGGTAGTTAAATTATGTAAAGGCTCTTGAAGAACTTGCTGGAAATAAAGATGAGGTAGGGAGTTTGGGTATGAATAGCTAATAATGTATATATGAGGGCTGTCTGGAAAGTATCCAGCCTTTGTTAATATATTACGTGGCTGGATACTTTCCAGACAGCCCTCGTATGTGCACACACATATATACATATGTGTGTGCATATACATATGCTTTTTTGTTTGGTTTGGTATGGTTTTCAGACATTAGATATATTAAAAATAACTACAAGTATATTATACAAGAGATAACAGAATAGATTAAATATCTTGAAATCATGGACTTCTAGGGAGACCTAGTAATCATGTAAATTCTTACTCTTACTTCAATAAATAAGAAAACCTGGAGACCTAGAACACCTCAGACCCAGAGATATTATATACATTTCTCAATAGTAACAAACGTACTTACAAACCAAAATGTATTCCACATTATGAGTACAGTAGCCACATGAAAAGAAGAGAGATTGAACTAAACTCAATTTGAATATAAGGCCAATTTTATAAGGGAAAAATCAATATAAATACTGCAGTTTTTCCTACCCCTCCTCACAAATACACAGATATGCACTGGTTCCATGAATCGATTTGCTATCTGATATTAGCTAACTGTGCTAGATTCAGGATGGCTGTACATTCCCTGATACTTCTGTTGAGAGGAAGAATCTATTTCTCCTTCCCTGGACCTTGGTTGGGAAGCAACTTGACTAATAAAATATGATGGAAGTGACAACATTCCAGTTTTATGCCTGACCTGTACAAGGGCTGGCAGCTTCTGCCTTGCTCTTGGAATCTAAACCATCATGTAAGGTGTCCAACTGCCCTGCTGAAAAGACCAACTAGTAAGGCCCTGAAAATGCAGAATGAGGAGAGACCCAGATGAGTTCAGCCTTCCAGCCATTACTCTTCAGATGTGCACATGAAGCCACCTGGGATCCTTTAGCTGGATGCCAGCTGCCAGCTGAATACCACCAGGTGACCTCAGTCAATGCCTGCCTGAATTCCTGGCTTATGAAATTGTAAGATAGAGTGAAATTATTGTCGTTTAAAGGCACTAAGATTTGGGAGCATTTGTTATGCAACAAAAAGATAACTAGAATGCTATTCTTTGGATCAGTTTAGGAAGAGATATAATATTCATTTCAGGAAATGGCAGTTTTTACCAAAACATCCTAACTCAGCTAAGTATATTAAGTCAAAGTATAATTATGAAGTACTTAATATTCAACCAGAGGCCATCAGACACCTAGCAACTGATAGGCACAGAATATTTTTGTCCTTAACTTCCTGGAAATAATTGTACTCTAGGTCCTTGCTACTGAAACTGTGGTCCGTCTGCCAGCACCATGATCCTCACTGGGAGACGGTTAGAAGTCCATGATCTTTGGCCCCACCCCAGATCCACCGCGTCAGAAGCTGCATTTTAACAAGATCCCAGGTGATTCACGCTCACTGTAAACATTGAGAAGTACTAGTCTAGATGGTTTTATTAGAAGGAGTGGGAGTTTATATAAATAAATGTGGAGGAACATTCTTAATTTTATTGCAGAGCGCTTCTTCTAGACTGTGTGGACTGTGGTTAAATCTAAAGGGAAAATCGTTCACATTTATTGTAGTTCAATCGTTCACCTTCTTTCTAGTCTGGTGATGATGGTTTCTAGCTTTGGGTCACTTTGTTTTCTTCCAATATCAAGTTGTTGCTACAGGCAGAATTTCTTCCCAGATATTTAAGAATAGGAAAGTATTCTTTCAAACTGGGGCATGTATTACATATGTATTTAAATTAGAGCTTAATTAGATGAGTAAAATATATAAACCTGTTTTACCAGCTCTTTGAAAATACATTATTTTGTTACAGTGTAGGCTAGTGGGAAAACAGACCCGACAGACATGTTATTACATATGGAATCATTAAACCAGTTTTTATTTCGAGTGCTGACAAAAGGCATCTGGAGAAGAGTAACGAAATCCATTGACAGAAGAAGGCGACTTCTCCCTGCAGACTGGCAGCCTCAGGAGCCATTCCGTTGACAGCTTTCCACTGTTGCCACCTTGTGGCCATGTGTGAATTTTCTTCTTCTGGCCTTGCTGTCTTAATATTCCTTTGGTATGCTTGTCTTTCAATAATTCTGCAAAGTTAAATCTCTTGTATAAAACTGGGGATGAAAGTGACCAAGAGTCTCACACGTGGTTTCCTGGTGGGTAAGTGAACTCATCCTGAGCAAAGGAGGAGGGACAGTTGGATGGACTCTGGGATGTAGGTTGGTGCTCAGCTGTTTGGAGGGAAATCCTCTGGCAGACCTCCTGGGAGGTGACCCAGGCCCAGGCCACCATAACTCTTTATGAGAAGAAACTGAAGAGAAGAGAATAATTATGGCCACCTGAGTGGGGCCAGTAGTGGATTTGTAATGTTGCGAGGACAAAGTCCTTCCTAGCCCAGTGAGAACAGTGTGTTCTTCCCGCTGCATCTCGGGTTCTAGGAGAACAGGGAACGCTCTTTCCTCACACCACATTCCCACAGCCTGGTGACTGGCACAGAGCTCAACAGACTAATTCGGTCATTTGCTGACTGACAGGAAGAATGGGACTTTCCAAACAGTAAGGAAATTGAAACCTGGAGCAAGATCGTAGGCTAGAAACAGAGTGGCTGTGCCAGGCTAAGTGGAGGCTGGGAACCCCACCACCTGCCCACCCCGCCAGCCCCACCAGAGAAAAAGACCTAGTGGCCATCCCAGCTTGTTTTCCAAGGGTAGGGAGGGTCTTTGGGTATGAAAGAGGAGTGTTTTGCCTTGCCATCTTTTCATCTTTTGCTGTTTTTCCATATGGCCTGGGGAAGCCCAAGCTACAATTCAACTTATATTTTTACCATGTCATGTGATATATTATTATTTCCAATAACATCTGTATTCACTCAGAATGAACCTTACATTTTATCCCTTTCTCTAAGCCACGCTGCAGTGCCCCTTCTCCCTATGAAAACACAGCAACTTATAAGGAGTAGGTTTTACTATTTGTTATATTTCCATGTGTTTATGACCAAAAATATCAGTTCTCATTTATAAGTAAAAAGTAACAGGGAAAAATAATTAAAACCTGTCAAAGTATGGCCTATATAAAATGTATATGCTGAGGTATAAGGCTACTGGCCAAGTAACACTATGGTTTGTGGGAAACACGAAGGAGGCGGTTTCAGTGTGGATCACAGAAGGGATTTTTAAAAAGATAAAAGAGGATTTTCTTCAGAAGAGTTAACTAAAGGTAAGCAATGTGTATATATATTCTTCAATGCATATTTATTAAGCGCCAACTGTGTGCCAGGCTCTGCACAGCTGCTGGGGATTAAATAGTGCTCAAGACAGTGAAAAGGCTTGTCTTCACTCTTGCAGACCTTGGGGACAGCACAGAAAATTGACAAGAGAAATTGCAATAAAGTGTGACAGTATTTGGACTGGGGAAACATAAGGGATTGAGAAAGACTTCCTAGAGGAAGTGGTATGTAGGTAGGTTGCAAATAGTGATAGGTGAGGATGGGACTTGGGTGGAGAAAGACGATCCCAGGCAAAGGGAGCAGTATCAGCAGCCACTGTTGAGCATTTTCACTTCTATCCCAAAGGCAGTGTGGTCAGTCTGCAAGGGTTTGTCAGAGCTTAAGGTCACACTCCATTTGGCATGCTAGAAAGGAGAGGAAGAGGAGGCAGACAGGGTTACCTGCTTACGGCTATTTGTTTTCTGTCTTTCAGGAATTAAAGTGGGTATGCCGCAGGAGACAGAAGCCTTGGTATATGGCATCGCCTGCCTTTTATTTAGTGTCTATTTGCCTTAGACAGTAACACTGGGTTTTCTTTCAATTTTATTCCAATAGTTGAACATTTTTTTCTTTTTTCCAACTCTTCATTGGCCTTCAGTGAAAATAATCATATCTTGTGGCGCACCAACATGTGCAAGCTACTGTGTGTTCTCACCTGCTGTTCACAACAGTCCTTGGAAGAGGTGCTGTCTCCGTGTTTCACATGGGAAATTTGAGGCGTGGAAAAGTCGTGTAACTTGAACAAACTCACTCAGTAAATGGAGGTACTGGGGTCTCTCTGGCTCCATGGTCCTGCTCTTACCCAGTGGACTAAAGGAACCTCCCAGAGCCATGCAGGAAGTACGAGGGTGGAGAGGGAGACGGAGTATGTCAGATGGAGCAGTCAGCATGCAGGACGCAGGATCGGAGTTTTTTATTTTTTATTTTTTGGAGACCGAGTCTCGCTCTGTTGCCTGGGCTAGAGTGCCGTGGCATCAGCCTAGCTCACAGCAACCTCAAACTCCTGGGCTTGAGCAATCCTTCTGCCTCAGCCTCTGAGTAACGATTGGAGTTTTATCTTAACTTTACAGAATAGTGGGCACTTACTTCTCCTCTGCTTCATCCCGAGAGTTCCTTAAGGATTTGTTGTAAAGGGATAAGAACCAGATTTGCTGATAAAACTTTTTGCTAGGGGAGCACCTACAGTTCCTCCGGCTACAAATATTTCTTCTTGGGAAATGGTCATTTAGAATGTGTGACCTCTTTGCTGGTGTCCCAACACACTGCAGGGCAGTGGTTCTTGTCTCGGAAACAATTATCTTAACATCCACAACCCCCTAAGCATACCCTATGTGCTTAAGTAGTCTCCATCCTCACTGCTGCAGGTGTGGTCCGTAAACCAGCTGCATTGACATCCCCCTGGGAGCTTGTTAAAAACACTGAACCTCAGGCCCACTGCAGGCCTTCTGCGTGAGAATCTTCTTTGCAGCAAGATCACAGGATGTTTGCATGCACAATGGAGTGTGGGAAACACCATTCTAAATCTTTCAAAATCCTCATCAGTGAACGGCACACATGTGGCCTGCTAGTTAAATATTAATAAAATGCAAATCCTCAAGCTCTGCAAGAAAACATACTAAATGAGAAACTCTGGAAATAGGACCTAGAACTCTGCGTTTAAAAAAGTTCTCTGCACAATTCTGATGCACAGCCATATTTTCACCCCTGATCAGGGAAAGGGAAAACTCCATTTCTGCATTAACACGTACAGTGCAATTGTCCTTCTCACAGAACATTTGGAGTGAAAATGTCACATAATTAGGTCCCATTTTATATCTGAATATATTTAAAGGGTCATTCAAATATGATGCTAAGAATATTTTGCAAATATTTAAGGACATTCTAAAGTTCCTCTGTGAAAATATATTGTACAGGTTCTTTTGTGTAATAAATATTGCAGTCTTGAGACTATTTACTTGATCTTTATAACTTGTGATTATTAATATAAAAATCAGAGAAACTTCTAATGCCCACTTAAATTCACAATGTGCCTGATTTTTTAAGGTATTTAATCATGGAGTTTTATTATGTGCAGATACTAAATTCAAATTATGGAAAATCAGTGTTTTAAAATTTTCATTTATATTAAATTATCACATCTGAGGTTTTTTACATCAAAAAATGAAAGTATAATAAGAAAGGCACAAAAGCAAATGAAACATGTTCTTGTTTATTAGTAGCTCCAGAACCGATGGTTTCAAGAGGAGACTATTATTCTGTTGCCTTTCTTATAATGTAGGCCAAGATGTTTTGACTGGCTGATTTGGGATGTTTGCACACGATTCTGAACAGTAGTATTCCCTGAGGGCAAACTTTGTTTCCCATTCAGGACTCACGATGGTGCTGTCTCCCACATGTATCACAGGGAATTACGTGTCCATTAAAATTGGGCCATCATTAGAATAAAATGGGTATTTTCTTTGGTATCAGAAATGTCTGTGTTAATATGCTAAGCCTTAGCATTACATTGTGAGTGGACCAGTTAATCACGTAAGAAACCGCAGCAATTCTATTGTAGAGAATGACTTAGACGTAAACTGATGTTAGGTTTTGTTAGCATGTTCACTCTCTTATGTTCCAATTGTAGAGTGTGAATATCTGTTTGGAATCCTTCATACATAGTTTTGAGGTTCTAATATTTCAATTGCAACTAGAAGTCAGCTGCTTGTCTTGCATAAATTCAGAGGGTTTTCTGACATTCTATCACCACTTCTTCCTACCTGCTTAGTACAAAACACAATTCCATTTCAGGGTCTACATTCTAATTTCAGATAAAAACGAGATCGCCACTAGGTAGGAAAAACAGTGTGATTTAAGAATCCTTTGTAGCTTATTGGGAATTGGGCATCTAAGATTAAGTTTCCTCTATGGCAAGTGCAGGTGGCATGGCAGAAAAGGCTGGCCGCACCACGGCCTATGTCCTGTCCATCATTCTGTGTTGTGTCCGGAGGCAGCTGCCCTCCACGGTCTACAACACATCCGAGCCCCTTGGCACGAAGGTGTGACCATGTCACTAGCTCTCCAATAGAATGTGGGCAGACGTCCTGTGTAGCATTTCCTGGACTAAGACTTTTTAGGAGCAGACTCTGCTTTCACTTCCTTTCCCCTCCCACTCTCTAGAGGAACCGCAGATGGAAGGAAGCTAGTCCTGGAATTAACACAAAGGGGTAGGATGTCTGGTGCCTGGGAATACCCATTTTGGGCAATTTCTTTGATTGAGAAATAAACTTCTATCGTGTGGAGCTATTATCCTTTCAGGACCCTTTATTATCAGAGCTTAGCCTCTTTTTATTAAAATGGGGAGAATGAGTTGGTGTGGAATACAAACGCTCCCTAGAGGCAAGGTGAGGGAGGCACAACAGGGTGAACTCTCCCTGTTCACATGCACCTGAGGACCGTGCTCAGTTTCAATTAGGACTATAGCATTTACTTTGATATTATGTCAATTTTTTTTTTGCCCCAAATGTAAATAGTAAATAGATTTATTTAGCCATTTATTTCATAATAAAATATTTATTGAGTCTGACTATGTACCAGATCAGCACATGCTGGGGGATAAGGAAGAATGACAACAGGAACAAGACCAGCTCCTGGCCCTTGAGGCCCTTCTGGCCAAGGTTTGGGCAAATGGACTGAGGAGGGGCAGAGAGTGTGGGTAAAACACATTATCACAATAGAATGTGATAAGTGCTGTCCTAGAAATACAACCAGAAAACTGTGAAAACCTAGGAAAGACCAGGATTTTGCTTGAAAGTAAGGGGGAATGATTCACCAGCTGCCAAATTTCAGTGCTTAGGATGGATAAATCAGATAGTTTTATGACTGAGCATATTTTTACTAAGCAATAAGAATTATAATAATTGCAACAAGTGGATAAAATTAGAATACTTAACTTTAAATACTTGAAAGCATTTTATAAGTTGGAAATTAGAGAACAGATGGTGCAGAAGAAGGTGGCAAAGGATTGGTCATGGATTAATGATTAGACTTTACAGGGTCCTCGAAGAGGGGTTTTGTTCCCATGCTGCCAATAGAAGCAAGATAAGTAAACAATAGGAATGCACAGAAACAAAAATTCCTCATCTTTGGTGTTATGGATTTTATTAGCACACCCATTCTGATATCTTTATAACTAAACATCTGCTTGTTGCATTTCATACTACATTTTGAGGATCTAGCAAGATGTCATCATGCATGAGTGGAAGTCAGCTGCCTAACTTGCGTAATTGCCAAAAGTTCACTGACATTCCAATTATTAGCTGGAAGAATGAAATGCAATCTAATGAAAATTCTACCTAAATATCTATTCAATGAGATATTCAATGATAAGCTAAAAAAATTGAACTTTCCCAAATAAAATTCTGTGGTGCTATTTTTACATAAAGTTGGATATCTCACCACCAAATGATATGTACCCAATATTAATAAAATGAAGGCACTGGTCAAAAAGTCAAGATTTTACCAAAAAATTAATTAATTGTTAACTCAATTTCTTCTGTTCCTTTTTTTTTTTTTGCTTATCTACATGTACAAGAGAATATAGGAACAGAATTAATGCTCATAAAAAAGGAAGAAACAAGAGAAAAATGTAAAGGAACGTGAAGTAGTTACATATGCACAGATGAAAGCTTCATCGTATGTTATTAATTCTGAATTTAGAAGAGGTTTTATTAAAACGTCAAGGCAAGACTTGACACTATATGAGTAAACCTGACCTAGATATAATGAATCAGGTAATAAAGACCTGAAATTTCAAACTAAAGACATTTTCAATTTAGCCCTCATTTAAGGGTCAATTCTCTGCAAACTCCGATTGGGCAACTCGGCTCTAATCAGCACAAATATGCAGAATAAAGGGCAAGGGGAGGAGGTATCACTGTGGAAATTTTGCGCATGGAGCCAAAGAACATGCAGGGAAGGCCGACATCCCATGGCAGGGCAACGGCAGAGGAAAGAGGATGCCTTATGAAGGGCAGGCGTTTGGGAAAGGAAAGAACAATCTTTGTTGAGTCCCTGTGCTATGTTGCAGGGTACACAGGAGATTTTCACATAGTCTCATTTATTTCTCACGTGGCTCTCCAGGGCAAACCGCACTGCTTGCTCCAACTCCAACCCACGCTGACTCTGCTGTATACACCGCACAGAGGTGACTCACAGAAGGCACAGAGTAACAGTGCACATGACAACACCCTCATCGTATGTATAGGACTGGTGACATTCATGGAACTGTAGGGCTGAAGGACAATTTAGAGATTATTTAATCCAATAATTTCATTTTATATTTATTCACCCATTAGAAAATCATGTCAGCCATACCTTTGAAATCAGATCCCCCTTCCTGCCACCAAGACCACTGTTTTCAGCTTCAGCACCCACCTGGACGGCGGAGTCTGAGATGGCTTCTGATTAGTTTTCCTCTTCCATTCTTGGCCCCTTATCTATTTTTCACACACCATCCGTGTATTGCTTGTCAAATGTAAATCTGAGCATATGTCTCTTCTGAACATAACCATCCAATGATGTTTGAATCCTACACAGAGCAAAACAGAAAATAATATACAAATGCTTACTATGGCCTCTAAAACCCTTTCTCAAGGTTGTATGGACCTCTCTCTGATCCCATGTCTAACATGCTCACTCTTGCAGATGTGGCACCCCAGCTTTTTGCTGTCACAGTGATGTGCCTGGTGCACTCCCACCTGAGAGCCCATGTAGATGTGACAGGTGTGAGAGAGAAGATAAGGCCAAAATCATTCTAAGATTTTGGTTCACAGCAACTGAGTTAATGACAATGTCCTTTATTCAGATGGGGAAGGGGTAGTTTCTTTTTAAAACTTTATTAGGGAAAAGTTTAAACGTAACCAAAATTAGAAAGGATAGTAGAATCAAAACCCACATAGTCATCACCCAGCAACAGCAATTGTCGACTCACTGAGATTCTTGTTTCTTCCGAACCTCAATTTGGTTCTATTCCCTCCACCTACACACCATGATCCCAGACTGTATATTATGTTTTTATCATTTATTTTATACTATAGGAAATATTCTTTTAAAACAACCACAGTAATGACATTGTCTCTAAAAAATGAGCAATAATGTTCTAATACTATCAAATATTTATTCAATGTTTAAATCCGGAAGAGCAATCTGATAAGTCATGGCAATCAAAATTTTGCTTTAGATATATTAAGTTGTGGAAGCTTACTGGAAACCTAAAAAGAGATGTCAAATAAGGAGGTGATCATAGAATTTGGAGATTGGGGAGAGGTGTGAATTTTGAAGTAAGGAACACATAGACATGGAGGTATTTAAAACTAGGATTTTGGATAAGATCCTGTAGGGAGTGAGTGTCCAGGGATTAAGCCTGGAGGTATTTGACATTTAGGGAACAGGAAGAGGAGGGAGATGCAGAATGGAAAATTAAAAAAAAATAAAACCCAGAAAGCATAAGTGATTTGCCTAAAGTCACACCACAATTCCTTTGTTAGTTGGGAAATCAGATGACATAGTGACACCATCATTGATTGCCAAGCACTGTGATCTCCAGAAAGGGAGTGATTCCTTGATGATGTTAGAGAATGACTCTGTAAAGGAAGAGCACAGAACTTGCAGAACCTACTGAGAGGTAATATTAATAATAACATCTCCACAATGTCCCATGTGTTAGGGCCGATCTAGAACACTAACAATTGTTCTGCTTCTTGTCTTCTTCTGTCTTGGAAAAGAGATGCTATTAATGCTTATGTAAGAAATTCAAAGCAAGATTATAGGAACAAGTAGAAAATTATTACCTATAATCAAAAGTTTAAGGGCAAGAGGGCCTCAGAACAATATGATGTCAGGTGTGCTAGCATGAAAATGTCTTAGATTTCACAATATTCTTCTATATTTGAATTTTAAAGTTGTGTCACTGGGTGGATTTTGTTGTTTGAGACAGGAAAATGAATGTGTGATCATATGGTTCCATTAGGATTTATAGCCATGATGGCAAAAGAGAGCTTACACAAGCCCTAACTTCTGGGGAATGGGAGTCTAGGGGACCTGGAGGGAAAGATCATGAGGAGATGACAGCTGTCTTTGTTGTTAGAAGCATGTTCCGGTGAGGTCATTGAAAGCATCAGTTATTTAGGAATTTTAAACCTGGAAATTAGTTATTAATATGATCTTGTCATTGCTGAGAACATTGATTGTTAGTATTAACAAGCTAGGAAGAAGAGTCACTTGGTATTTTAGCAGATGTTTTCCCAAAATATGTATGAAAATATGAAAAGTAAGTACATGGACACAGTGCCTGACAGAAAAACAAATCAATCAAATTTATTGTAAGATACCACCCTATTTGATATTTATATAGCATCTTCCTTCTGACAAATTCAAGTTGGTTGGCTAATAACATTAGGTTCTGTTCTTCAGCAAAGTTATAATATTAATGAATAAAAAAGGAAGAGCTTGATCCTATTCTCCAGGGTGTCCGCTATGTGGCTGTGGGGAGGAACAGAACGTAGGAACTACTGATCCCAGACATACCTGGGTTACTGGCCTCACTCAGCAATTTGCAAACTATCTGACTCTGAATAGGAAATTAAACTCTCTGTGCCCCGGAAGACTCATTTGTAACCCCTCCCTCACACGGTTGTTAACAGATTTAAAATTAATACTTATGCCTAGCTGGACACATATAACTCTTACTCACGTGTCTAACATGTTGAAGGTGATCCAATTGTTAAAATAAAAATTTGGCCACGTTTTGCACTCCTCTGTGAGCTATGACTCTTGAATGCTTAGGATATTGTCCACTGAGAAAAGCAGCTTCTGTCTTGCCTGTTATTTATTTGTTTATTTATTTAATGGACAGAGTCTCACTCTGTTGTCCAGCCTGGAATGCAGTGGCATCATCATAGCTCACTGCAGCCTTGAACTCTTGGGCTCAAGCAATCCTCCTTACTCAGCCTCCCAAATAACTGGGACTACAGATGCATACCACCATGCCCAGCTTTTTTTTTTTTTTTTTGTAGAGATGATATCTCACCATGTTGCCCAGGCTGATCTCTAACTCCTGCCCTCAAATGATTCTCCTACCTTGGCCTCCCAATGTGCTGGGATTATAGGTGTGAGCCACCATGCCTCACACATTTTCTTCTCTTTTACTCTAGAAAACTGAATTCTATTGCCCTCCCATCCAAAAAAAAAAGCTGAAGTCAATGTGAAAGTAAGCATAGGAGTTGTTAAAATAGCTAATGAAAAAAAAATAAATAAATAAAAGGAAAAATTTGCCGCCAACTGTTACCTCCATTCCCACATCTACCAATGAAATATTTTAGGTTGGGTCTCAATGTTAGCATTTAAAAGAAGTAAATGGAATCATAATCAAAGCTATTTTTGGCTATTTTGCCCTGTGTCCTCTCCTCTCTTCTAGATGGCCCTTATCTAACTTTCTTCTTCCCTCTTTAGTGAGAAGAGACTGGTTGTAATTTGGAAGGTATGTGCTGTAGTTCTGGAAACATTACTTGGCTTTTCCAAGCTGATTTCTTTATCTCTAAATCAAAACAGTATATTTCTATTGGAATTGTATGATTTCTAGCCTCTCCCACTGGCTCTAAAGTCCTACAACTGTGTGCTCCCTGCTTTCTCATCTCATCTCTCCTTCCTCCTTTTGAGACAGGGGTCTCACTCTGTCACCAGTCTAGAGTGCAGTGGTGTCATTGTAGCTCACTGCAGCCTCAAACTTCTGGGCTCAAGTGATCCTCCTGTCTGACTACCTGGGACTACAGGCGGGTGCCACCGTGCCTGGCTAATTTTTCCTATTTTTGGTAGAGACAGGTCTTGCTCTTGTTCAGTCTGCTCTCGAACTCCTAACCTCAAGCAGTCCTCCCACCTTGGCCTCTCAGGGTGCTAAGATTACAGACATGAACCACCGCACCAGGCCCTTCCTCCTCTTTTCTCAGTTGGAATTACCCTCAGGAGTCAGGAAAATGGAATGTCCAGATGTGGATATATGTAAAGTCACATGTTTGAGCCCCAGATTCTTCAATGGTTAAGTGCTCCATGTATATTATCACACCTAATCCTTACGACAATCATCTGAGGTTTCTATGCCCGTCTTTATGGATGAGGAAACTGAGACTTACAGGTAAGGAGCTCAAGTAAGGAATCAAGATTCAAGCTCTGAGTCTGAGCCATGATACCATAACCCCTGTAAGGGAGAAGGGGAGGGTTTTGAGTGGCCTAGCTCTGGGCTCCACTCTATTTAACAAGTAATTTCCTAGGGATATGACAATGGAATATGTGGTAAGGTCCCCACAGAAACCCACACTGCAAGGCAGAGATTGTTTTGTGCTCTCAGGGAGGGAGGCCAGGGATCTAGAAGCTTCAGGGATCTAGAAGCTATGGCAAGCACAGTTACTTTCTAAAAGGTCGTATGGCCCAAATCTCCTTTATTTACATTTCAATTACATTTTATTGTTATTTTCCATGTTCTGGGCATTCAAGCCTGGCTGTTTTTAAACTGCTCATCATGAGGAAACTTGATCCTTTGAGGACAGCTTCAAACATGAGATGTCCTATGTTCCAGAGGTACCCTCATCCCATGTTGTCGGAAATATACGTAGCTGTTTAAACTGCTATCCTTCTGTCCTTCCAGCTTCTCAATTTTCAGGATCTTGTGGATCCTCCCACTCCCTACTTTGCAATCCTTTAGCATGCCCTATCCTTTACCTCGGCCCTTCCTTCCCTCTGCCACGGTGCCCACCACGCTGCTGTGGACTCTCTGCAAACCCAGGCTTCTACAGGCTCTTACCAGTCTTGCATATCGCTGCCAGCAAAATCACCCTAAATATTTCTTTCCTCATGATATTTCTACTTGTAGGAACCTGCTGCACCTTCCTAATACTTATAAAATGAATTTCACACTTTTCTGCTTGGATTCCAAGACTTGATAAACAACCAGATTGATTGATTATCATGTTGATTAAATTTCCATTTATATCCAAAACTGAACATGATATCATATATGTAATCTGACAATAGTTTAAAAAGCAAATGTTAAAATTGTGTTCTATAGTAATTACATTGCATATAGAAAAATACAAAGGAATTATCTTTTTCAAGAGTAGGGTCACTTCTGGACTAGTCTCGGGTTAGAATATCCTGTAATACATGACAGAAGTTTTAGAGTTTCTCTTGAAGAATTCATTCCCTGTCCCAAAGAAGAAATTCAAATAGCCCCTAGTTGTATCTTGAGACTCTAAGTGTGCTAATAAGCATGTGTTAACTATGACATGAGTTCCATTTCCTAAAATTTCTTTGTGAATTTTTTTTTGACCTAAGACTAAATTTACTACTTGAACTTTAGTGTTGCAAAATTCCCTAGATGTGATATGGTTCATGGATTATTTACCCTTAAGGGGCCCAAGAAAGAGATTTGGGGCTCTGGCAATTGTGTTTGTGTGCGGGTGTGTGTGTGTGTGTGTGTGTGTGTGTGTGTGTGTGTGAGATGGATATGAGAATTTTTCTGGAAATAGCTGGAAATAGCTTTACAGCTTTCACATGGGTCTCTTACTCTCACTTGGACCCTTGACACCCGACACGTGAACCGCGAGGTGGTGCAATTGCGTAGGGGGCAGAGGCGTGTGCAGGCACAAGGTGCTTCAGCAGCAAAGCTGAGGAGGTAAATGCCACATTTTCTCACCTGCTGGCCTTCACTGCGCTCCATCCAGACAGAGAATCCAATATTTAAAGACTGTGGTGATTGAGGGATACGTGCTAATCACAGTCACAAATAGCTCTTATGAATGCATCCCAACACCCAGCACTTGGGATTTGTCACTTTTGGGGGACAGAGTCTTTTAGTACTTGAATTATGAAAGATCTCATCTGTTCTAAGAATCTGTTTGGAGTCAAATACTTTTAAATCATGAGGAGTTACAATTTCTGAGCTTTATTTATGAAATTCTGCCATGTCGTTTTGGGGCTTTCATATGAATTTATCCCTGACTTTGGATCCAAGCTTAGAAGTATTATGTAACAAAAATAGGACTCCCATTACGGAACCCTACACTCTGTGAAACAACAGTCTGGTAACGAGGGGTGAACTAATGGAAGAATTTTAAAAATATATTTTATATTTTTCCTTAGTATTCTGATGGGAGATTATTGACTTTTTTTTAGAATCTCAGTATCACCTTCTATTTAATCATTTAAAAAAATTTTCTACTAAAGTATTTCTAAATAAAAAGAGGAAAATTGTTTTATAGCATCAATAATTTAAATTCCTTTTAATTTAAAAGAAACATCATCTTTTAAATGTCACATTTATTTCACAGTTTATGTTTCATTACAATATGCCCTGAAGTGTGGATTTTATGACTAAGAGAGCCTCTATAGTCATTATCATAAATACCACGAAGCTCATGACATTGGTGACTTGCAGCGGAGTGCATAGCCTTTCCAAGGGTTTGCGATCACATTTAGTTATTAATAGTGCCACCCAGTGAAAGCAATTGCTCAGATGACTATTAGTTGAATGCTTTGCGTAATAGATGTTGCCTTCTTTATTTTGTGTAAATATAAGATTATGTCAAACAACACGACAGTTAATCACATCATGTGGCAATTCCTGATTGTTCCAGGAGGTGGCAGCATATAATACCACAAAAGCACACAATCGCCTCTAAAAACTGTGCCAACACACTGTCCTCTCCTTTTTTAAAGTGACTGAGTTTTTCCTTCTTTTTTTAATGTAAAAGCGAAAAACATCTATGTTAAAGATGAAATAACTTTTCAGTATGGAGACAGCGTATCATTCTAAGGTTAATAGTAATGACAGGGCTTTCACTGAAGGATAATTCGATGTTTTCCACTATTCTAAGTACTTAATATACATCATCGTATTTATTGCTCACAGCTACCTTTCTGTTGGTATTATTATTATGCCCATTTTACAAATGAGAAAATTCAGGCAGAGGCTTCGCCCAAGTTTTCACAGCTATTAATGCAGGAGACGGGTTTTTAACCAGACAACTGGACTCCAGTGGCCAGTCTTTTAACCACTGAATCATGTTGCTTAATTGTTGAAAATGTAATAACTGATTAAAATTAAAAGTATTAGGGAAGCACAACACCTTTTCAGAGAAAAAAATACCTAAATATTAAAGATAACTGAAAAACTATGGAGAAATTACTAGGTCATTAAGGGGCCACGCCATAATAAAGAAATTAGTAAGTCAAACTACGAGTCACTCAAGTAGGAGAGAAAATGGGATCTCAAGAAGTCCCAGAGTTAAATGGTACAAATTAGAGCAGCATGACATGTAGCAAAGACAAGTGGCAAGTAAGGGCAGGAGAAGTAAGAGAAAGTCGAGCAGGGAACGCAGAATCTCTCAGGGGCACCCTGAAGCGGCAAAAACGGGATGTGGCGCTTTATTAAGGGGACCAATCTTGACCGTGTCCCTGCCCTTCCCTGACGCTGTCTGACTCCGAGACCATTTCTTCATCTTAGTTCTGTCTGCGCTGTAACTAGATTACATAACTCCGCAATTGGGGCATATGATAGAGTTCACAGAATATTTGTACCCATACTTTTTCCTTTGTGTGAACATTCAGTAAGAAAATTTAAACAAGATCTTTTATTTAATTTCTTAATTTAATTATTCACTGACATATCTCCCAATGTTCTCCCTGAAACCTGATTCTCACCCTGCAGCCCTGCAGTACTTTCTAGTCTCTGAATATATCCCTCACTTCTGTCCTTCTATATATTTGTTCATCTTGTTTTCTAAACCTGAAGGTAGCTCGCCTCTTCCCAGCCCCTTTCAATAATGATTATTAAACTAATGTCAATATTGACCAAAGGAAAGGCACCATGTATGGGCAGGAGAATGTCAGTGAGGTTAGAAATAAATAGCAGCTCAGGTTAAAAACCAACACAACAAAGAGTCTTTTCTTGACATTATTAACTCTTTGGTGTAACAGTTTTTTCTCCAGCCAGATTGCAAACTCCATTGAGACAGTAGGCCACGTATAATTTAAACTTGTGCCCCTCCCAATCTTATCTACTAACACACAGTACAATACTTTGCTCCCAGTGGGAATCCAAGGACTGTTGTAGAGAGTGGAGTGGTACAAAGTCCAGCTCAAATGGAGCCTGGTTATGGTGGCTGAACCTAATCACCGCTCATCTGGGTTTTTCACCAGCTGTAAGCCAACAGGGAGGCTGAATAAGTCGAAATCAAGCAGAGATCCTTGTTCTAATTTGGGAGAGAGAGTAAGCAGCTACAAAATATGGCCATGAGGAGAACAAGCAAGGTGATATAAGTCATAGTTTGCAAAATAGAATTAACTTGGGTAAACGCTGCAGGCCACTCTCAAAACCAGGAGGTACCCTCTCTAACCCCTGGACTAGAAGGAAAAATAGAACATACTGAAGCATGAGAGATCTGTCCATATGCAGCAGAGCTTCTGTCCCGGGCAGGAACAGGAGGCTGAGGTAGGAAGAGCAGCAGACCTAGGGAGAATCTAGCTATTAATGGAGCTTCGGGGGAAGTGTAGGAATAGAGAACAAGAGAGAAAAGATCCAAATCTTTTCACTTGGAATAGGTGGCTCAACCTTGGTGGAGTCAATGTCCCTTGTTAATAATAAATATTTTACCCATGTTTCTGTCGTGAGTGAAATGAAATTTAAAGATAATGTAAACTACCTACATATATAATTTTAAAAAATCGATATCAGATTCTTAACTGTATTTTAACAAAGGAAAAGTGGGAAAGTAATGTACAATAAGGTAATATCCATTTCAACATGTATGTGCTCAGAACAGCTTGAAGAGATAATGAAGTATCCAGCTATTGGCAGCTGCCAACATGCCACAGGACCTGTAGCACTCTCGGTGCCTGTCCATGAAATGTCAGTAGCACCTCCACTTCTTTTGACAAAGCATCCCCACAAACTTGCAAAATGCCTACCAAGGATAGTACCACCCCTTCGAGAGCCACAGTTTTAAGTTTATTATATCAGGATTAAAGTCCTTGTGGCCACCACTTCTATGCCATCTTGTTAATGGTGTCTTATTCTTTTCTGTTTATGACAGTTCTTTGAGACCAAGCACTGTTTCTCTAACAGCACTTAAATATTATGACATGAATGTATTAATATATGTCCTTTAAAACTCTTTGAATAAAAATGCAATTATGACTAAATGTAAAATACACTAAGAAAAAGAAGAAAATATAAGCCTTCAATGATGTCACCTAAGGAGAGTAACAGTTATTACATGTGAGGTACAAAATGGACCAGGTAATATATGTCTTCAACAATGCCTTTTTTTTCTTAAAAATATTTTGTACTGACAAAACCAGGGCTTGCTGATCAATATACAACATCACTAAGAGTAGAATAATAAAAAAATTATCTGAATACTCTAAAGTATTCTTATCAAAAATTTGAATATAATCAGACCTTTATATCTAACTTCTAATTTACAGGATACATGGGGATGAGAGGAGCCAGTCAAATGGCAACGAGAAGACGAAGTCAGCAAATTTGAGGACATAGGAAATTCCACATAAAAAATCAACCACTTTTTATGATAACATTCTCTAAGCTACATGTACAACAATTCTTCTTTTCCCAAAACAAAAACAAAAATAAAAACCTTGTTCAGAGGCATCAGAAAGCAACCAAGGCAGCCAAAACTTGAAGGTCAAAGATCGCTCAAAGAAAATAAAATCATTGAGCTGAGCATTGATATCCTATCCTGCATTTACCCTTGAAGCATTTTAGTGATTTTTAAATTAAACTGGACAAGAGGCTGAGAAACCAAGGAGAAATCTAAGCAGGAAGCAAGTGACTAAGCAGAGATTTTGGCTATCTCATAGCACCAGGAGGCTAAAATTCAAATTCAGGCTACTGAAGCAGCTAGGATTTGGGAGGCCAATTCCAAAAGAGAAAGAAGTTATAGAAAAGTTGAGTTTGATAATCTCAATCCCTTTTACACTTGAAAGGTTCATTGTCTACTAAGAGGCTGAAAGAAGGAAAATTCAGCTTAGAATCTGGGGAATAAGCAGGGCTTTTGTAAGTTTCATGAGGCTGGAGGAATAAACTTGGAGTTTCAGGCCTGGCAAGGAGGAAATTCACTGTTTGACATCCTAGACTCTCAGTTGGGACACCTGAATGCCTGAAGAAATGTGTAAACCAGAAATCAACTGTGACTTTTCATGTCCAAAACTCAAAACCAATCTCAAAACCAGGACGTATGCTCTTATAGCTGCAGACTATAAAGAAAATAAAATCATACCCAGGTTGGAAACATAGATCCATGTTGCAGAATTCAGTTCCTGATTGGATTGAGAGGATCTTTCTCTATTCTAAGTACTTGCCAAAAGCTGAGTGCTCATACAGATATTCTATAATCATTTATACCCACTATGCAACATTTGACCAATAATACCAGGTATGTCAGGGAGCAGAATAAAGAACAAACAATAGAAGCAGAATGATAGGTGATCCAGTTATTGGACTTGTTAGACACAGTTCTTAAAATGATTATTAGGTTCAAGAAAATTGATGACAACATGGAGAATTTTACATGAGTATTAGAGTGTGTCAAAAAAGAATTCCAGAAAAATCTTTAATTGAAAAATACAATAACTGAAATAGAAAGCTTTATTGCAGATTATATTTAATACCAAATACCAAAAAGGCTGTAGATCAAGAGGGACTCTCACTCATTGCTAGTAGAAAAGCAAAATGGTACAGCCACTTTGGAAGACAGTTTGACAGTTTCTTACAGCTAAACATCGTCTTACTATCCAATCCAGCAACTGAACTCCTGGGTATTTACCTGGGTTGAAAACTTATGTCCACATAAAACCTTGATGCAAATGTTTATAATAATTTTATTATAATTGCCCAAACCAGAAGCAATCAAGATGTTCTTCAACAGGGGAATGGGTAAACAAACTGTGCTACATCCATACAATGGAATATTATTCAGTGATAAAAGGAAATGAGCTATCAAGCCACAGAAAGACACAGAAGAACCTTAAATACATATTGCTAAGTGAAAGAAGCCAGTCTGGAAAGGCTATCTACTGTGTGGTTCCAACTATATGACATTCTGTAAAAGGTAAAGCTGTAAGATAGTAGAAAGAGCGGTGGTTGCTACGGCTTTAGAGAGAGGCAAGGAGGATTGAATAGGTAGAGCACAGGGATTTTTAGGGCAATGAAACTATTCTGTATGGTAATACTGTAATGGTAGATATATAAAACATTGTGATTTGTCAAAACCCATAGAACCTTATAGCACAAGGAGTAAACGTTAACGTATGCAAATTTAAATTCATTTAGGAAGTAAGGGGATCCTAGGAAAGAATGAAGACTGTGACAAGAGAATCCAGTTGTATTACAAATGCATGAAACAGCCTCAGGGAAAGGGGTGAGGTGGGGGAAGCGTGTTGATATAACTAAGTAAAAATGAGTAGAAGCTGTAATACTAAAGACAGAGGAACTACACCCAAGCTTGGTACCCTGGCTGATAAAACTGTTTCCCATGGAGGTGTAGGTTGGCAATTCTACTACACATGTATACTAAGATCGAATAATTACGTAAATGGATGGTGGCTAGAGGCAGTCTCTTATGAATGGAGTGGGAATTCACAGGTAAGCAAAGGAAAGAGGCTAGAGTGATCCATGTGGCAATACAGTAGACTCAGAGATATCAGTAAGAACTCAGTTTTAGCTTAATATTAAAACAAGCATTCATATTTAGAAATATTTATAGATACAAGTGTATGCACCACTAGTACATGCACATATATTAATATTTCTTTGCTCTGTCAGCTGAAAAAGCCCAAATGAAGTGGTACCCCAGTAGAAATGAGCACAGCTAGTCTCAGATCCTGGCTTCCAAAAAAGAATTCTTCAATTAAAGGAATGAGGGCTCCTTGGAGAATGGCTGATTCTAGGACTGGGACAGGAATACACAAGGTGAGCCTGGAGCATCTTGTAGTATCCGAAAGTAAGGACGTGCTTGAAATAAATGCATAGACACACACATGCAAACATCGAAACCCCACAGAGATGAGGTAGTCAAAGAGACTCAAGAGGCACCTTAAGGAGCTCCCAGTGGCCGAAGTTTGAACAATTCGAGCAACAAAATATATACTGTAGTACTGGATTATAAAACAAAATAAATATCCAGGAGTTATGGTGATATAAATAAATGATTGAAGATATAAATAAAGGGTGAAGAGAGATGATTTTCTTGTACAGAATTCCAAATAATTTATATCGATAGCCTACCCTCAAGAAGTGGAGCACAACTCTCTACTCCTAAGTGTTGGGTACACATAGTGACTTCCTTCCAATGCTATAGCACGGAAAGAGAGAGAGTGACATTAGAGTGGAGAAACTCGACAAAAAGTGCCTTAGTCAGTGACCAAGGTCAGCATTAGCTGTGATAAGTCATGTTGATAGTGTGGACTGTTGACACGATATGATGAGAATGACACTTTGCCTCTAAGATGTTCCTCCTCAAAGTCGGTAACCCCAACCTAATAATGAGATAAGTGTCAGACAAATCCCAGTAGAAGGTCATTCTACTAAGCACCTGCCAGTACTCATCAAAACTGTCAAGATCATTAAAATCAAAGAAAGTCCAAGAAATAGTCGTAGCCAAAGAGTAGCCTAAGGACATAGTTGTTTATAATTGACTTCATAATGTACACAAATATGCATTCTTTCTCGGGCTGTTATCATTAATTTAGATTTTGTAGAAACCACTTGTCAATCCATTTTCTGGGAATTCACTTTAGAAAGTTTCTGTTTTCTTCTTTGCCTTTTGTATTACATTACTCTCTTCTCAATTCATTTTTTTCCCTTTTGAAGCATATCCTCTAATAATTCCTTCAGAACTAATTTGTAAGTGGCATCCTTTCAGAATCCTATGAGGTTTTAAAACTGATGCACAAGCCATAACCTAAAACAATTCTATCAGAATATCTAGAAGGTGGTATTAGGGTTTTTTCCTTTTTAAAATGAACGTATAAAATATGAAGAGCAAAGTGAATAAAGGACATCAATATTAGGTGTGTTGCTCAATGATTTTTAAACACACACATGCAGACTTGTATATATACACAACCATATAACCATCACCTATGTCACAATAGAATACATGTTCACTAATCCATACAGGTTTTTAAAAATTATTTTCAATTATTATAGATACATAATGATTGTACATATTTATGTGGTATGTGTGATGTTTTGATACAAGCACACTTTGTGTAATGATAAAATCAGAGTAATTGGGGTATCCATCACCTCAAACATTTATCATTTATCTGTGTTAGGAACATCTTAATTCCACTCTTAGTTATTTTAAAATATCCAATAAATTGTTGTTAACTGTAGTCAACATATTGTGCTACCAACTACCAGATCTTACTCATTCTATCTAACCGTATGTTTGCACCCATTAACCATCCCCTTTATATCTCCCCCTCCCCACTACCCTTCCCAGCCTCTGGTAACCATCATTCTACTCTATATCTTCATTAGTTCAATTTTTTTTAGCTCCCGTGTGTGAGAGAACATCTGTTATTTATCTTTTTGTGTCTGGCTTATTTCATTTAACATGACGTCCTCCAGTTCCATCCATGTTGTTGCAAGTGACAGGATTTCATGTTTTGGTCCTGAATAATATCCCATTGTGTATATGTAATTTCCTTTATTCATTCATCTGTTGATGGACACTTAGGTTGATTCCATACCCTGGCTATTGTGAATAGTGCTGCAATACACATGGGAGTGCAGATATCTCTTCAATATACTGATTTCCTTTCTTTTGATATGGACCCAGCAATGGGATTGCTGGATCATATGGGAGTTCCATTTTAGATTTTGAGGAACCTCCATACTCCATAGTGGCTGTTCTAATTTACATTGTCACCAACAGTGTAAAAGTCTTCCCCTGCCTCTACATCCTCACAGGCATTCATTATTGCTTGTTTTTTGATAAAAGCCACTTTAGCTGGAGAGAGCTGATATCTCACTGTAGTTTTGATTTGAATTTCTTTGATGATTAATAATGTTGAACATTTTTTCATAAACCTGTTGGCCATTTGTATGTCTTCTTTTGATTTCTATTTAAATCTTTTGCTCATTTTTAAACCAAATTATTTGACTTTTTCCTACTGAGTTATTTGAGCTGCTTATATATTCTGGTTGTTACTCTCTTGTCAGATGGGCAGTTTGCCAATATTTTTTCCCATTCTGTGAGTTGTTTCTTCACTTTGTTAGTTGTTTACTTCACTGTGCAGAAGCTTTTTAGTTTGAACTGATCCCATTTGTCCATTTTTGCTTTGGTTGCCTGTGCTTTTGAGGTATTACTCAAGAAATCTTTGCCCAGACCATTGTCCTGGAGTGTTTACCTAATGTTTTTTTCTGTTTTCATAGTTTCAGGTATTAGATTTAAGTCTTTAATTCATTTTGATTTGATTTTTGTATATGGTGAGAGATAGGGGGTCTAGTTTTATTATTTTGTGCATGGATATCCAGTTTTCCCAGCATGGTTTTTTGAAGAGACTGTCCTTTCCTCAATGTATGTTCTTGGCACCTTTGTTAAAAATGAGTTTACTGTAAGTGTGTGAGTTTATTTCTACGTTCTCTATTCTGTTCCATTGGTTTATGTGTGTGTGTTTTTTTAATGCCAGTACCATGCTATTTTGGTTACTATAGCTTTGTAGTATAATTTGAAGTCAGGCAATGTGATTCCTCCAGTTTTATTCTTTTTGTTCAGGATGATTTTGGCTATTCTGGGTCTTTTGTGTTTCCATATAAATTTTAGCGTTGTATTTTATGTTTCTGTGAAAAATGTCATTGGCATTTTGATGGTATTGCATTGAATCTGCAAATTGCTTCAGATAGTACAGACATTCTAAGAATGTTGACTTTTCCAACCTATGAATATGGCAAACTTTCCATTTTTTGTGTCCTCTTCCATTTCTGTCATCAATGTTTTCTAGTATTCATTGTAGAGATCTTTCATTTCTTGTTTACTACTAGGTGTTTTATTTAATTTGTAGGGATTATAATGGAATTACCATCTTGATTTCTTTTTCAGATTGTTTACTGCTGGCATATAGAAATGCTACACATTTTTCTATATTGCTTTTGTATCCTGCAACTTTAATGAATTTGTTTATCAGTTCTAAGAGTTTTATTGTGAGATGTTCAGGTTTTTTAAATATAAGATCCTATCATCTGCAAAAAAGGCTGATTTGACTTTTTCCTTTCCAATTTGGATGCCCTTTATTTCTTTCTCTTGGTAATTACTATAGCTAGGATTTCCAGTACTATCTTGCTAACAGTGGTGAAAGTGAGCATCCTTGTCTTGTTCTAGATCTTACAGGAAAGGCTTTCAATTTTCTCCCTTCATTGTAATACTAGCTGTGTGTTATTTGTATATGGTTTTTATCATGTTGAGGTGTGTTACTTCTATACTCAGTTTTTTGAGAGTTTTTATCATGAAGGAATGTTGAATTTCATCTCATGCTTTTTCAGCATCAATTGAAATAATATGTTTTTTTCTTTCATTCTATTAATATGATGTATGACATTTATTGATTGGCATATGTTGAATCATGCTTGCATTCCCAGGATGATTCCCACTTGATCATGATGAATAATCTTTTTAAAGTGTTGTTGAATTTGGTTTGCTAGTATTTTGTTGAGGATTTTTGCATCTATGTTCATCAGAGATATTGGCCTGTAGTTTTCTTTTTTGTTGTGTCTTTGTCTAATTTTGGTAATAGTGTTATACTGGCCTCAAAAAATGAGTTTGGACGTATTCCCTCCTCAACTTCTCAGAATAGTTTGAGTAGGATTGGTAATAGTTCCTCTTTAAACATTTCGTAGAATTAAGTAGTGAAGCCATCAGGTCATGGAATTTTCCTTGTTGGAGACTTTTTATTATTGCTTCTATTTTTTGACTTGGTATTGGTCTGTTCAGGTTTTAGATTTCTTCCTGGGTCAATCTTGGTAGAAATTTATCCATTGCTTTTAGGTTTTCCAATTTATTGGCATATAATTGCTCATAATAATCTCTAATGATCCCTTGAATTTTGTGATATCCAGTATAATGTATCCTTTATCATCTCTAATTTTATTAATTTGGGTCTTCCCTCTTTTTTTTCTTAGTCTGGCTAAAGGTTTATCAATTTTGTTTATCCTTTCAAAATATCAACTTTTCATTTCACTGTTCTTTTGCATTTTTTGGTCTCAATTTCATTTATTTCTCCTCTGATCTTTATTATTTCACTCCTCCACTAATTTTGAGTTTAATTTGCTCTTGCTTTTCTGGTACTTTAAGATACATCATTAGGTTGCTTATTTGAAGTTTTTCTACTTTTTTGATGTAGGCATTATTTGTTATAAACTTCCATGTTAGCACTGTTTTTTTCTGTATCCCACAGGTTTTGATATGTTGTGTTTCTATTTTCATTTGTTTCAAGATATTTTTTAATTTCCTTCTTAAATTCTTCATTGACGCAACTGTTGTTCAGGAACATACTGTTTAATTTCCATGTGTTTGTATAATTTCCCATGTTCCTCTTGTAATTGATTTCTAGTTTTGTTCCATTGTGGTGAGAAAAGATATTTGATATGATTTCAAATTTCTTGAATTTTTTAAGACTTGTTTTGTGGCCTAACATATGTTCTGTCTTTGAGAATGTTCCATATGCTAAGGAAAAGAATATGCGATCTGCAGCTGTTGAATGAAATGTTCTGTAAGTGTTTATTTGGTCCATTTGGTCTATGTTGCAAATTAAGTCTGATGTTTCTTTGTTGATTTTCCGCCTGGTTGATCTGTCTAATGCTAAAAGTGGGGTGTTGAGGTCTCCAGTTATTATTGTGTTGGGGTCCATCTTTCTTTTTAGTTCTAATAATATTTGCTTTATATATCTGAGTTCCAGTGTTGGGTGCATGTATATTTTAAATTTTTATATCTCCTTGCTTATTTGACCCCTTTGTCATTATATGATGAAATTTTGTCTCTTTTTACAGTTTTTCTCTGGAAATCTATTTTATCTGATAGACGTATAGCTACTCTTGCTCTCTTTTTTTGTTTCTATCTGCATGGAATATCTTTTCCATCCCTTTATTTTCAGTCTATGTATGTACTTATAGGTGAAGTGGGTTCCTTGTATGCAGCATATAGTTGGGTCTTGTTTTATTTCTCTTTATCCATTCAAATACTCTTTTGATAGAAGAATTTGATAGAATTTAGTTCAATTATATTCAATGATATTATTAATAAGCAAAGATTTACTGTTGCCATTTTCTTATTTTTTTTCTGGTTGGTTTTTGGGCCCTCTTTTTCTTCTTTCCTTCCTCCAT
>NW_012136636.1:4847756-4867125 GCF_000956105.1 Propithecus coquereli | reverse complement strand
AGTTACCATGAGGATTACAAATAACATCTTATAATCAATTATTTTAAACTTATGACAACTTAACTCTGATTACACAAAAAGAAACACAAAAACAAGAAAAGACAAAACTAAAAAATTCTACATTTTAAGTCTACCCCCTCTGCTTTTTTATTTTTTGTTGTCTCTATTTACATCTTTTTATACCATGTCTTAAAAAGTTATTGTAGTTATTATTTTTGATAGGTTTGTCTTGTAGTCTTCCTATTCAAGACATGAGTGGTTTACCCATTGCAATTACAGTGTTAGAATATTCTCTATTTGTCTGTGTACTTACAATTACCAGTGAGTTTTATACCTTCAGATGTTTTTTTGCCATTCATTAATGTCCTTTGTTTCAGAATGAAGAATTCCTTTTAGCATTTCTTGTAGGAAAGGTCTGGTATTTATGAAGTCCCTCAACTTTTGTTTGTCTAGGAAAGTCTTTATTTTCTCCTCATGTTTGAAGGTTAATTTTGCTGGATATGATATTCTAGAGTGAAAGATTTTTTTCCTTCTGCACTTTAAATATGTCATCCCACTCTCTCCTGGCCTGTAGGTGTCTGCCAAGAAGTCTGCTGCCAGACATATCAGGGCTCCTTTATATGTTATTTATGTCTTTTCTCTTGCCGCTTTTAGGATCCTTTCTTTACCCTTGACCTTTGAGAGTTTAATTATTAACTGCTTTTAGGTAATCTTATTTGGGTTGAATCTGCTTGGTGTTCTATGACCTTCTTTTACCTGGATATTGATATCTTTATATAGGTTTGGAAAGTTTTCTGTTATTATTTCTTTGAATAAACTTTCTACCTCAATCTCTCTCTCTCTACCTCCTCTTTAATGCCAATAATTCTTAGATCTACCCTTTTGAAGTTATTTTATAGATCTCGTATACATGCTTCATTCTTTTTTGTTAATTTTTCTTTTTTCTCCTCTGTCTTATAGCCTATCTTCATGCTCACTAACTTTTTCTCCTGCTTGATCGATTCTAATATTGACAGATTTTGATGTATTTTTTAGTTTGTCAATTTAATTTTGTATCTCTAGATTTTCTGCTTGACTTTTTAAATTATTTCAATTTCTTTGATAGAATTCTGAATTTCTTCTATGTGTTCATCTTAGTTTGTTGAGCTTCCTCAAGATGCTGTTTTGAATTCTCTGTCTGAAATGCCATATATTTCTGTCACTCCAGGATTGGTCACTGGTGCTTTATTTAGTTTGTTGGTGAGGTCATGTTTTCCTGGATGTTTTTAATGCTTGCAGATGTTCATTTATATCTGGGCATTGAAGAGCTAGGAATTTATTCCAATCTTAGGACTCTGGGCTTATTTATACCCATCCTCTTGAGAAGGCTTTCATATATTCAAAGGAGATTGAGCATTGTCATTCAAGCCTGTGATCACAGTAGCCATATCAGCACTAGGAGGTTCCCTGAGCCCAGTAATGCTGCAACTCTTACAGACTCCTAGAGGAGTTGCCTTGATGGGCTGATTTTTTGGTTCTTATGAAGGTGTTTTCTTGCATGGATAGTTGCTCAATTTGTTTTCCTACAGAGGGATGATCACTGGAAGGTTCTATTTTGCCATCCTCTTCTGCCTCCTCCTAATTCATACAGTTTTATGTGCTAATCTATGTTGGGTATATTTATTGGAGTAGAATTGCTGGCATGTATAGTGATTTAATTCTGTAGAGAATTACCAAAGTTTTCCAAAGTGATGGAATCATTTCACCTTCCCATCAGCAATGTATGAGGGTTCTAGTTTCTCCATATCCTCATCCAAACAGTATTTTCAGTCTTTTAAATTTTAGACCTTCTAATGGGTGTGCAGTATTATCTCATTATGGTTTTAATTCACATTTCCTTAATAAGTAATGATGTTGAACATTTTTTGTATGTATATTGGCCATTCTTTTTGAAGTATCTGTGTCTTTTAAGCATCACTATTACTTTAAAATCTTGAAATAATCTAACATGCAGTCAAGCTTGAGAGCCACTATACTAAAAGGTTGCTGGGACTTGGAATCTATTATCCACGTCTTACTTTACAATCTTACTTTTATACTTTTCATCCCATTGTCACATCTGCCTTCTCGAATACTCCTAAGCTCATTCTTTCAACTATTTAAATTATCTTTTGGATATAAATATTTCAGGCTACCTATTGAAGAATGAATTTCAACAATCATTTAAAAATTTTTTTCAAGATGTATAATTGTTTTTATTTTATGTATGTAATATTGCCTTACATTTCTCTGACAGCATTAAATATCTTTCTCTGAATTCTCACTCTGTCAATAAAGCCTTTGCTTTCAAGATTTATTATGTCTTTAATGATGTATATTTTCCTCAAGTGCTTTGTGCTATTTATTTATTTATTTTTGACAATTGTAGTTGAAGTTTCTTCCTAGACAACCTTCTGTGTTTCGTTGCATAGTCTACTTAAAAAGTGGACCACCAGATCCATAAGCTTTTACTCACACCTATATTTACTTAGAATGATACAATTTTGGGATTTCATAATGAATATGGCGTCTTGTTTTCTAGACAAATATTCCCTGTTATGTCTAGATGTTGTTAGCAATCCAGAGTACCATTCTGTTTCTGTTACCTAAAGCTCCTAGGTCCACCACTTTTACCTGGAGGCTGACTCCCCACCATTGTTTACTGACCCAGGGTAAACGTTTGTGTCTGAAAGGGGGGCTCTGTGTGTATGAAAATCTGAATCCACCTAGCTACTTCTTCTATGATGCTCCAGTTAATCACACTCTCCATTAACACTGGAAATAGTCCTCCTGCCTCACCTCTGAGTGCCAACCCACCTTTTCCAACAATAGTCTCTTGAACACATTTTGATTGGTGTTTGACTCAATGAGACAGTCTCATATTCTTTTGATTTTTCAGGAATTTCTTAATTTCTGCTCCATTAAGTTTCACTTAATTATTCTAATGCACTTACTGTATATTTCCAAATGCCCTTGCAATCCATCTAATACTTGAAGCAATAGAGTGGGCCTGCAACTTAATTTTGAATCAGAATTCTAAAATGTTACTTACAGATTTTCAATGAACATTTCATGATGCTTTTAAACTACATTAAAGTACAAATGAATAAACAAAGATAATATAAAAATCTTTAAGAAAACCCAATCTCTATATTCTATTGTAAGAAATATCTATTTATTTATAATTATAGTATAAGTATAAAATTTATTTAATTATTTATAATATTTAAGTGCCTAGTTTATAATAGACACCATGCCATACTCTAGGCAAGCCAAGATGAGTAAGATGAGCAAGACATGGATTCTGACCTCATGTGCTTATATATATAATACTTATGTAGCATAGGCAGAGTGACCATGGAAGAGCATGTGATTTACTGGAGTGGCTGAGAAGTGAAAGTGAATAATTTGAGGGATAAGGGAGCAGTAGACGAGGAAACTCACAGAGGAGGTAATGTATAGGTTGGGTAAAAACAGGTTTATTAGGAAAACGGATTGATGGAAGAGGTATGGGAGTGCATATTCAATCAGAGGGACCTGCATGTGACCAAGCTCAGGGAAAGGGGGAAGCATGGCATGTTTGCAAAAGTCACTCAGGATTATTACTATTGCATGAAATGCAGATGGAGAGGGAAGAAAGCAGATGAAGATTAAAAATTGAGCAAAGTTAGCTCTTGAGAGTACTTACTTAGGAATTTAGATTTTATCATGTAAGGTATGGGAGGCTATTGAAGACTTTTAAATAGAACAGCAGCATGGTCAGAATGACATTTTAGAGTCATTCAGTTGGTAGTATTGTAAGTAGATGGGTGATGAGGAATAGCATATGGAAACTTTTGAAAAATACATGGAGACTGAACAAAGGCTGTGTTTGGTAATGGAGATGAAAGGAGAGAACAGTTGTGAGAGTTACAAAGTAAAATGTTCAAGACTTGGAGAAAACTTAGATATAAAGGGGTGGAAGATAGGCAATGACCGAATCCTGGATGGCTGAACAGATGCAGGATGAGGGATGGACAATGACTCCAGTCTTGGGTCTCTGATACAGGATGGTACTACAGACTCCACCTGGAAAGAGAAATAAGAGCAAGAGAAGAAAATTAGGCCTTACAGGTATAAGAAACATTCATTTGGATTTGCTGAGTAGTCATTTGAACATATATATCTCTGGACTTGAAAGGTAGTGTTTTTAAGAGAGCATTAGACGTTGTCAAATTTCAGTGAAAAGTCAGAAAATATCAGGATAAAACTTTAACCTTTCAATTTAGCAAATGCATAGTGCAGTAAACTGTGATACACAGTTTCTTGCCAAAGTTAACATTATTGTAGAACATATCCTAACACATAGTCATGCAAGAAGTTTAAGATATTTATCCAGAGTGTGTTATCTGGGGGATAATTTACTGAAAAGACATTGACTTGTCTCTGCAGAAAGAATAATTACTCAGGTAATATACAAGAGGTTGGTTATATGATCTTAGACTCACTAGTACATACCTCAAGCCAACATTCTTAAGTGCTTGGATGTGGTTCAGTTTATGTTTTCCGCTTATTACTTTCGGCTTTTAACTTCTTAGCTATTCTCATTCATATATATATATATATGCACATACACACACACCAATGTACCTTCTAAAGATCATAGTTAATATCCGTGTGAAGTTTCTAATGTAGGATAAAATTAATTTATTTTCCATCTAAGCTGCTTTCCCATCTACCTTTGCAATAAATGAATCAATAAAATTGAAGTTAAATTACGTATTTTCCTATTAAGCTTTTCTAGGTGTTCTTATTAAAATTCCAAATGAATATCTTTGATTCTCCTCTGCAAACATTTTTCAATTGCCAATTCCTTTACTGGCTCAATGTGCATTAACGAACAGTAAGCAATGGGACCTTTCAGTAATTTAATATCAAGGTACCAAGCAATTTCAGATGCTAGAGCACCCTACAGCAATACCATAATTTCCTCTGAGGATTTTATAGTTCTCAAAACAGGATAGAGTCTGTACAAGTAGAACTGCCCTCTTCTTGTGAAAATATGGTTTTTCTTTGTTGTTAATATAATATTCTAAGTACTTATATTCAATTGGAAGGAAAAATTCTGGTTTTCTTGATCTGAAAATAGTTTTGCTACAAATCGCAGTAAGTTTGTGTAGAAAAATAATGTTTCACCCATATTTACTTTATTCTGCTTTGAGAGATTTTTAGGGCACATAACAGTGAAGTGCTGATAACTCTGGCTTATTTTATATGTTGCTCAGCTTTTGTTTTTCTTTGAACCTTCATGTTCCACACCTGAGTGCAGTTGGCAAAGTAAAATGGGGTGGGGTTTTACAAAATCTTCTGTTTAAAATATTGGATTGTGTGTAGGCAAAATCAGGAATTATTTTCTATAAGGCTCATTATACTACATAAATGCACATCCAAGTGGTCTTTAACACTAGTAATATCATTTGCACTACAATTTCTGAATTCATCTACCAGTGAACACATTACTTCATTGCAATATAGTGAGCAAGATCATGCACTTAGTCAGACTGCCTAGTTTTGAATCTGGCTGTGCTGTTTACAGGCTGACCAAACCTGGGCAAGCTATTTAGCCTGCATGTGTTATTCCCTTGGTATAAATAGTATCTGCTCTGTGACTATTGGAATTCAATGAGAACAGTTCCTAGAAAATTCTAAGTGCCCAATATGTTTGATAATCTTTCTCCCTCTTCTTCTTTTTTCTTTTTCTCATTATTTTTACAATTACAATGTTTCAACGTCTCCCTTAAAATGTTTAAAATATACTTAGAAAAAGAGTTGCAGTCTTAACCTACGTGAAAATATCAAAGATATTTCCATTTTATTTGGAGGGAACTGTGCCTTTGGAGGCTTAGAGATTGCCTCCCTTTTTTGCCCCTACTTCTCTTGTACAGACTAGTTTATTTCCTGGGAGAAAAGAGAATAAGGTTTAAGTTTTCTCATCATTTTTGCCGAGCAACAATGGTAGCAGTTTGTCCCTGGTTTACTTATGGGATTTTCCTTCTGACCTCCAACTTTTTTTTGGCTCTAATTTATTTGTTCAGGCTCAATAGAATAGGGAGGTAGAGGAGAGGTTGTTTGTTCTGCTCAATAGATACCAAGCATTTGTGGAGAGTACACTGAGCGCCTGACATTGAGTTAACCTCCAGAACAAAAATTGGAATAAAATAGTTTCTGCCTTTAAGAAGTCCCTACTCCAAGCAGAGACAGGGTTGAAACAAGCATAATTAACAGTGTGGTAAAGTCTTTGACATAACGCATAAATAGCTGTGGATAAGAGAGAAAATGTTGTTCAAAGTTGAGAGAACAACATGGGTTAAGGCAGGCATGCACATAACCACAGGCTGCATTTGGTGACTGTCAGAGGAAGAACTGCATTAAGCAAAGGTGAAGAGGAAAGGAAGACGTTATTCAAGGCTACTGTAATAAGGGAAAGAGGCCAGACACAGTCTGAATTTGACTCCACTGAAAGGAAGCTTTTTAAGTACTGGGTGAGAGGGAGAATACAGGCCATCTGTGTTTGGTAATTGGCTTCACCAAAAGGAAAAGTAAACTTCCTCGTATCTTTGTGACTGGACATAATTTTACAATTCGGAGCAAGATGCCCCCTAAGTTAGGCTCCTACCCTACAGCAGGAACTGGGAGATGGGGGTGTCACCTCCCTTGATGTTTACATTTCAAAGATATGGTTCCCAGGTCCTTGTTTGAGAAAGACAGTCCTGAGTTGTAAAATTTGTAAGAATTTTTTTTTTAAAGATTTATATATATCTCAAAGAGACAGACAGAGAATTTACAAGTTTTCTAAAGAAAATGGCCTAATAAAGGGGACCTGACTAAAATTTAGTCACGCTTATTTCTGGTTTTTTTCTTTGCTATCTTAGGCAGGATCTATACCCTAGAGCACGTGTCTGGCGGTAAGGGTGCCAAGTGACACAAAGTGAGGTGTCCAGGCCAGATCATGGGCAATCCTTGAAGTCCTGATAAAGGTCTCAGGCTGTCTGCTTTAGGAACAATTAATCATTGAAAGATTTTAAGCATGGGACTGAAATGATCAAGCTTATAAACTAAAAGTGTAGGAATATTTGCATATTTTTGCGAAAGAAGAATTGAAGGAGATGAGACAAGTCAAAGGAAGAATAAAAAATGTAAAGGGAATTATCTTGCTTAGTACTTAAAAATCTGTGATGTGGGTGTTTATTATTCCCACTTTCATATGATAAATCAGAGACTCAGAGTGTTTAAATATCTTTTCCAAATGTTATATACTTAGTAAATGTGGGCAGTTTCAAGCTCAATCTGTCTCCCAGTGAGCCCAAGAGCTTCTTACTTGGCAGTGGGGCTACTGAGCCAGTGACCATCAAACAGAAAAATGTTGGGGGTTTGCTGCATAAGGTGTTGGGTGACATGTGAATGGGGGCTATAGGTCCTCTGGATATACAGCACTGGCACAGTTATGGAGGATTGCAGAGTAAATCAATATCAATGTCAAATGGATTAAGATGGATGTCAACTCTTTCTAAAAGCATACTCCTGGGATCCTGGCCAATGTAAGCTTCCTTTGGTTTCCTAGGTTGAATGAGATAATGCACATAAAACAGCTTTACAAACTGCAGAATCCTAAGAGAGGAAGGCTATTGCTTTCACATTAGAAGAATATAAATTGTTTATAAGTCAGTTTCCATTTTAAGTACACTAGGGTGGATTCTATTCAGTGGAGTCCCATCATGAATTATTTATAAAGTGAGGAATTTCTTCCTGTTGTGTAACTGTAGAGTTTCTTACTTTTTGAGCTGTCTGTGTATGACTCCAAAACCCACTTTGAAATCCAAAAAAAATTGCCTCGAAAAAATATCTATTTAAATACGCATCATGTGGAATGTTTTGTGTTGTAAGTTTTGTAAAACACAACTTAAATTGTTTTAAACAACAGAGTTAACTTACAGTGTTTTGTAACTTAAAATCTGGCATTAGAAGAGCCTTTGTGTCCCAGCTTAAACAGTATATCCAGGGCCATCTTTCATTCTGACTCTTTCTCTGTCACACTCATGTTGGTTTCATTGGAGCCCTATGGGCACTGCATGGCCTCCCACCACTCTCCCTTCCAGCTCTTTTTCATGTAACAAAACAATGGTTTTAACAGTTCCAGACCTCAATTCTTACATCACATGGTTCAAAAGAGGAGAGAAGGTTTCTCCCAATATCTTCTTTGGAAAAAAGAAACTTCTCTTTCCTAGAAGACTTTAACAAATATCTCCTCACATCTCACTGTTCTCCTTTGGTGACTAAATATTCCCTGAACCAACCAGTGTGACTAGGGAATGGGCTTCATTGTCTGGTTCAAGGCAATCAGGCCCCTCCTCCACATACACACCCATAGCTGGAGCGGCTGAGTCCTACCCCAGCCACATGCGCATGGTGATTCCCTGAAGGATGGATAGCCATACTAGGAAGTGGACAATGGATATTCCCTGCAAATCTCATGATAAATTATCTTTGTGATTGGCTTGTTGGGTTCTATCGGAAACATTGAAACATAAATTTAGCCAATTTTACCAAATAGATCAATTTACTTTGGCATTTCTTTTTGAATTACTTTGATGTTCATTGGATCCTTCTCCAGTAGTTTATTATAGACTCACTTATATCTTCTTCAGATTATCCTATGGTTTAATTAATAGCTGTGCTTTGTTTAGTTGAGTATGAAATTTGTCTAGAATCTATTTTTGCAAACTGTGAAATGAGGATTCGAGAAGGCTATTTCCTTTTCTTTCTTTTTTTCCCCCAATCTGTTCTGAGGTCTTATCACTCTTTACTGAAAAACCTTTCTCTTTATGGTGTGTTATATTCCTTAATGTGTACATATGTCTTCTTAGATATTTGTTTTACTTTATTTATTTATTGACTATTCTCTTGCTGTAACTAAAATTTTGTTTAACTGTAATAAATTTTTTAAAAACTTTAACTTGCTTTTATTTTTAACAAAAATGCAAGATATTTACCTGGGGATTTTAAAATCAAAGATATACAAGACAAAAATCTCCTTTATGTGCCAGAAAACCCCCCATCCCATTTCCTGGAGAATATAAATTGTTTTATTTCCTTCCAGAAATGATCAATGCATCCATTCACACATATATGTAAAAATACACAAAGGAGAATTTACTCTGCACACTATTCTAAACCATGATCCTTATGGTTAACAATATTTGGAAACTATTTCCATAGTACCAAATAAAGATCTACTTTATTTTTTATAATAGTTATGGAGAACATGACTTTACGGATATGCTATAGCTTATTTAACTGGCACTCTTTTAATGGACATTTAAAAAAATTTATTGCTCATATAAAATGCTACAGTGAACATCCATACTTTTAATATATTTTCATTTAGGTACAAGTAAATTAGTAGAATAAATTCCTACAGATGGATAGCTAGGACAAAGGATATGTATGTTATAAATTTTGGAGAGCTAAATTGCCCTCCAAAGAGGTTGCAGGATTGCACTCTTCCAGCAAGAAGATAGGGCAGTGCTATGTCTTATACTCTCTCCAACACTGTGTGGCAAATGCTTAAACTTTGACACCACGAGGGAAAAAAAAAATAGTATATTATTATTTTTATTTGTATCTATTTAGTTACACATTTATAACAACATTATTTTCATATGTTTATATGCCATTTGCCTTTCTTCTATGAACTTTCTCCTCTAAAAAAATGGGATGTTGGTCTTTTCCTATTAGATTTATAGAACTCTTTATACATTTTGGATATCATCCCTTGGCCTGGTCAAGTGTGTGGAAAACAATTTTGTTCTCTAATCTGTGCTTCTCTTTCAACTTTCCTTATGGTGAGTTTGCTTTACAAACGTTTTTTAAATGCCTGTGTCTTCAAGTTTTTTGGTATTTTCTTTCCTGCCTTCTGGTATTTATTTCTGTTTTTTTGTTGAGCTGCTCTGTATCACTGTCTTGATTATTGCTGCATTGTAATATGTTTTAGTATTGTCTCCTATTGTTTGTTTTTTAGGGTTCTTCTGGCAATTTCGACAAGTCTCCTTTTCCATATGTCGTTGAAATTAGAATGCTTAGCTCCCCCAAAAATTCACTTGATATTTTTGTTGGGAATTTTCAAAAGCATAAACCAGAGCGGTGGAGAGAAAGAGAGAGCGAGAGAGAGAGAGAGAGAGAGAGAAACAAGAGAAGGGAAAATACCAGCAAAATTTTTGGAAACTGAACTGGTGCTTACTCACAGTACTTAGATACCATATTCACTTCATCCTGGTGTAAAATACTGTCAGAAGAGGGTTAAACAGAAGTTTGCTGGGTGGGGGAAACTAAACACAATTGAATAATTAGAATGAGCTAATGTGTTTACAAATACTTCAATAACTGTCATTCCCCTACCAAATTGTGGTTTTAAAGTCTTCTCAACGAAGCTCTCTCCTCGCTCTTTCATCATGGATTGTTGGGGAGGATGTGGGGTTTGAAGCTTATAGCATTTGGAGACTCCAATTTAAGAAATGAATATGAGATTATAAACTTTCAGAATCAGATGGCCATGTGAACGCATTGTTAGGGCCCCTCACGGAGCCTGGAATGGACCATGCAAGTGAGGATCCCGGAGCTGCATCTGCATCAGAACCACTGCCAGTCCTCCTCTGTGCACCAGATTATACCGCTGTTTGTCATCTCTCTCCTCCCTGCCCTGTCTCTTTTAGGTTTGCTAAATGATTTCCATTGTACTCACTAATTTAAGCCCAATTTATTTTAGGCTTTAGCTAAATAAGCCAGGCCTTATTTTCATCACTGAATTTTGTTATTTGCACTCTCGTATTTCCATACTATTAGGAAAAAAATCAAATACAATTCTGATCAACAAACTCTCTATACTATTTAAGATGGAATGTGTGATAGTTATTTATAATTTCTTAATTGACTCCAGGCTTTGAAGGAAACTTTCTCAGATAAAATGATATTAACATCTTCAAAATAAACTACATTTAGGAAAACGTATATGAGAAAATATTCTTCCAAAAGAAAACAAAAGAATCATAATATTAATACTTTTAAGGGTAGTAATCAAGTCTTCTGAAAAATATTATTAGCTCAGAATTACCTTTGAAAAACTAGTTCACTTTTCCCATAATATACTTTGCTTTGCAAAAATTGTTGGAATGAAAACATAAATATTATTTAGTTCTTTCTTACTTTACCTTAAAGAAGCTTGAAAACCTTTGGTTCAATTACTTATTGATGAATTTGTGAAGTAAAAGGGAATATATAAATCATTCATTTATTTATATAATAGAATTCACATACATTTCATTTTACTACAAGACTTTCCCAGTAGAAGCTATTGTGTATAGATATTATGCTGTGGTCTAAAAGTCTGTGTCCCCCCAAATTAACATATTAGGACATAATCCCTAATGTGATGTTATTAAGAGGTGAGGACTTTGGGAGGTGATTAGTTCATGAGGGCTCTGCCTTCATGAATGGAATTAGTGCCCTTATAAAAGAGGACTGAGAGAGCTTGTTCACCTCTTCTGCCATGTGAGGACACATGGAAGACATTACTTATGAGGAAAAATCCCTTTCACCAGACACTGAATCTACTGGTGCCTTGATCTTGGACTTCCTTGATCTTGGATTTCCTAGGCTCCAGAACTGTGAGCAATAAATTTATGTTGTTTATAGATTACCTAGTCTAAGGTATTTTGTTATAGCAGCCTGAATAGACCAAGTCATGTATATGCATTGTACATACACTCTTTGTATGTTTACACACCTATCGTACTACCATATGCATGTATATAGAACCCACATAATTTTCTGCTCACCAAGCAACTCCTGCTTCTTTTATATGACTTAAATTTCTTATTTTATTATTTCTCTTTTATTGAAGAGAATTTCATTATTTTTTTTGTTAACATGTCTTTATTGTGGGTGAGCATGGACTTTCATTTTTGTCTTTTTCTCTGCTTATCCCCTTCTTTTCTTTTTCAGGATCATATCCAGAAATATGTTGGTAGAATCAGAAAGTTCATCATAGGTTCAGGAGAACCTTCAGGGAAGCTCTAGTTGAGAGGGTAAAAAAGAAGGATGCAGTACAGTTGGGATAGGAAGGAAGGGTGCAGTGTATGGGCAGAGAGGCCATCCATTTGGAGAGAACAGCCAGGGAGCACCATGGTTGAAACAGAAAAGTCATTGCTCTTTTAATTTTGTTTGATTATAGACAGTGTAATCATTATATCCTTTTATTTAGGAATTAGACTAAAGTTCTCAGAGCTTTTTCACAGTATAAAATTTACAACAATTAGCTTTTATTTTAACAGATTTTTTAAATGGTCTGTAATAATAACCATGTTCTGAAGTACTTTACATGTATGATTTTATTTAACCTTCTCAACAACCCTATAAATACTATTATTATGTTCATTTTATGGATGAGGAAAGAGAGATTCAGAGGAATTGAATATATATTCCAAGATGCACACAACAGTGGAGGATATACCCTCATCCAGGTCTTATGATTCCAGTATGTATTCTCTTAATTCCTCCACTCTGTTGCAACCATTCTTTTTAAACAGTAGAAGAGCTAGGCACAGTGGCTCACTCCTATGATCCCACCTACTCAAGAGGTTGATGCAGGAAGATCACTGGAGGCCAGGAGTTCAAGACCAGACTGGGCAACATAGTGAGACCCTGTCTCTAAAAAAAAAATTAAAAATAAATAAAAATAAGTAGTAGAACCTCATAAATTACTAGAAAACTGACGAAAGTTCCATTTGAATTAACATAATACTTCAATAATAGACTGATAAAAGAATGGAGTCATGCAAGTGAAAATTGGTCAAGAAAGCATCATTAGGTGGTTATTTTTAGAATATTTGTTTATTGAAAAGTTAGAGTGAAGTCAAATCAGCAATAATGCATCTAAAGTATTTATATTAAATGTTTAAATACTTAAATACTCCTCCAAAATTCTAATTTTATTAATTACCATTGTACATGATGTTGGGACTCAGAAAACAATACTCCAAAAATGAAGGCCTCAGAAGCAGACTCAGAAACATGTTTTTTTCTGAACTTCTCTTGTCCTCCTGTCTCTCAGTCCCATTCTACCCCACAAGGTTAGCCATAAAAACAAGAGTCCCTCTTGCCCATGGTGGGACATAGACACCAGAACCTCTTTCCTCCAAAGTTAGTTATTAATAAAAATATTACTCAAACTATGAGTAATATTGACAATCGAAGCAAAATGGCTGACGAGAAAAACCACCAGCCAGAGTGTCTCTGCAAGAAAGATAGATTTTAGATGAAAGTGAAAAAAACAAACAGACAGACAGACATAGATTGGATGAGGGTCAGAAGGAAGGGTGCCTGAAACTACAGGAAACTCCATGGGAAGAAGTTGTCGAGCAGAACTGGAAGGAAAAAGGCATCAGCAGGGTCTAAACACTGAGAGGCTTGGAGACCAGCACCGAGGGTAGGCAGAGTGGTTAAATTTCTCCTCCCTTGCATCTCGGACTGCTGGTGGGCTCCTGAGCTCCTGGAGAGACCTGCTAACATCAGCCCAGAGATGGCTGCTGCCAGTGAGTGGTGAGCCTCTTGCGGACAGGGCTCCAGGCTCCCAGCTCCAGTGGGGCACTTCTTGCCCCACAGACCTAAGCCAATCAACAGGCACCATATTACTTCATTCTGCCTTTCCCCTTCCCTCCCCACAGCTTCTGAGAGAGACAATTTAGCCACCACTTGGAGGCATCTGCAGGGAAAGGGATCTTTCCTTTTGGGGCTCTGCTGTGGACTGAGGGGTACTCGAACTGTGAGCTCCATACCTGCCAGCCCATCCAGCTGCTGCTTGCCTGGTCACTCCAGCAGTGGGGGCAAATCCTGAGGCAAAGAGACATGTATCCAGGTTGGGCACCCTGTGGGTGACTTGAGACCAACACTCTTCTCCTGGCAGGGCCAGAGATTGATCTCCAGGGCTGTGGGGACAGACCTGCAGGCCAGATCCTGTACATCCAGGTGTCAATCACATTTCTCAGGGGCACAGAAGGGATATTTGTGAACTTGTCTACTGAGGTGTGTGTGCCTTCAGGGGCAGATTAGAGTGGGTCCTAGGGGCAGCATGCTGAAGGGGCAACCCTCCTCCCATGGGAGGGCCAAGCTTCCAGCTTGGGCTGTGATCCTGGGCAGGGAACCTTCCAGCTTGCATCACAGTCAGCGGAGATCTGCCAGCAGAGGCTTGGGAGAAACCGTTGAATAGAGGAGGTTGGAAAGGAGCAAGGCCTGCTACAGACTGCAGGTCTCAGACAGCTCCATTTCCACACACAGAATTTTTGCCTGAGTGGGGCCATTTCAACTCCTCCCTGGCAGCTTTGCCCAGAAGCAGAGAACAGACCTTGACCCCTGCTAACAGCATTTGTGGAGTTTGAGGGCAGGCTCACCCAACCCAGCCCCACCCAGCCTCACTCCCCCACCACCCCCAGCTGAGATAGATGAGATAGACAATAAGGACACATGTGGAAGTCCCAGGGCCCTCGCCACCACCTGAGGCACTAGAGTGCCTCTCCAGAGGAATGAGAGCTGGTTACAGGACCCAAATATAACACTGCAGCTTGCTCCTCCAGCAAGTGCCACCTACTGACTTGGGAGGGGGGTCAATTTCCACACCCTTTTACTGCATTTACTGACTCATCACACAGGGTATGGTCGAATCTCACCCACAAATACCACCTACTGGTTCAGAGACTAAACTGGGCATGCCATTATCTAAATGAAAATCTAAAAGTAAGAAGCAACAGCTGCTCCAGATGGGAAGGAATCAGTGAAATAACTCTGGAACTATGAAAAATTGAACTGAAAGCACACTCCCCAAAGGGGACCACCAGCTCTCTAGCAATGATATCAACCAAATTCAGAGCACTAAAATGACAGAAGAAGAATTTCAAACATAGATTGTAAGAAAACTGAATGATATGCAAGAGAAAATGAAAATCCAACACAAAGAAACCACACACACACACACACACACACACACACACACACACACAAATCCAGGACTTGGAAGAAAAATTCACTAAAGAAATTAAAATATTAAATAAAAATCAAATGAACTTCCGGAAATGAAGAATTTATTGAGGGAATTACAAAACACAGTGGAAAAACTCAAGAATAGGGTAGATCGAACAGAAGAAAGAATCTCAGGGATTGAAGATAACGCCTTTCAATTAAATAAGTCACTTGCAGAGATAGAGCAGAGAATAAGAGAAAAGAGCAAAGCCTATAAGAAATGTGGGATTATGTGAAGAGGACTAACATGAGAATTATAGGCATCACTGAGGGTAAAAAGGAAAATACACAGAGTTGGATAAACTATTTGAGGATATAATGGAGGAAAATGTCCCTGAATTACTAAAAATCTACATATCTAGATACAAGAAGCTCAAAGGACTCCTGGGAGATTCATTGCAAACAGAAAGATCCCACAACACATAGTTATCAGACTGGCCAAAAGAAACATAAAAGAGGCCCTCCTATGAGCTGTAAGGTGAAAGAAGCAGGTAACCTACAAAAGAAAACCCATCAGACTAACTGCAGACTTCTCAACTGAGACTTTACATGCCTGAAGAGACTGTGGCCCTATTCTCACTCTTCTCAAACACATTAATGCCCAGCCTGGAATCTTGTACCCTGCAAAACTAAGGTTCTTATATTAGGAGAAATAAATACTTTCTCACATAAGCAAAGACTGAGGGAATCCATCAAGGCAAGACCTGCTTCTAGGAGGTACTCAAAACAGTGTTACACACACGGATCAGCACAATAAACACTCACCAAGGTAAAAATCACCCAAAGCTAAAGGTCAAAGGCCAGATTCCACAATATCTTGAAAAGGAAAACAAAACAACAAAGTTCCATTCAACAGGATGAACATAAATCTGCCCCACTAATCAAATCTTTCAATAAATGTGAATGGCTTGAACTATCCACTAAAGAGACATAGGCTGACTAAATGGAAAGATAAATATACACAAGCCAAGTATCTGTTGTCTTCAGGAAACACACCTAACCCACGAGGATGCATTCAGACTCAAGATGAAGGGATGGAAAACAGTATTTCACGCCAACAGAAGCCAAAGCCAAAAGAAAGCTGGCAAGAAGCAGTTCTGATTTCAGATAACTAAGTCTTCAAATCAACAAAAGTAATGAAAGGAAAAATTGCCACTATATAATGGTGAAGGGTAGAATTCAACAAGAAGACATAACAATTCTAAATACTTATGCACCTAACTCAGCTGTACCCAGATTCATAAAGCAAATCCTACTTGATCTAAACAAAATGATAAACAGAAACATTGTAATAGCCAGGGACTTCAACACCCCTCTGACAGAACAGGGAAGATCCTCTAAACAGAAAATAAACAAAAGAACAATGGACTTAAACAGAACTCTAGAACAAATGGGCTTGATTGACATTTACAGAGCATTCCACCCCCAAAAAACCGAATATATGTTTTTCTAATCAGCTCATGGGACATTCTCTAAGATTGACCATATCCTAGGCCACAAAACATGTCTCAAAAACTTTAAAAAAATAGATATCATACCATGTATCTTCTCAGACCACAATGCAATAAAATTAGAAATCAACTCCAACAGAAACTCTCATCTCTACAAAAAGTCATGGAAACTGAAGAACCTCTGCTGAATGATTATTTCATTAAGGAGGAAATTAAGATGAAAATCAAAAGATTCTTTGAACTAAATGATAAAAGAGACACAAGTTATCAAAATCTGTGGGACACAGCTAAAGCAGTCCTGAGAGTGAAATTTATATCCATAAATGCCTACATCCAAAATACAGAAAGATCACAAATCAACAATCTGATGAATTATCTCAAAGAACTGGAAAAGGATGAGCAAACCAACCCCAAAACCAGCAGAAGAAAAGAAATAAAAAAGATCAGAGAAGAACTAAATGAAATCAATAACAAAAAAAAACTATATGAAAGATTAATAAAACAAAAAGTTGGTTCTTTGAAAATAAACAAAATTGACATACCTATTGCTAGATTAATGAGAAACAGAAAAGAAAGGACTCTAATAAGCTCAATCAACAATGAAAAAGGATAAATTACAACTGATACCACGGAAATACAAAATGTTATCTATGAATACTATAAAAACCTCTATGTACATAAACCAGAAAATGTGGAGGAAATGAGCAAATTCTCAGAAACACACACCCTTCCTAGGCTCAATCAGGAAGAAATAGAATTCCTGAACAGACCAATATCAAGTACCAAAATTGAAACAGCAATAAAAAACTTTCTGAAAAAGAGAAATCCCGGACCAGATGCTTTCACACCCGAATTTTACCAGACCTTCAAAGAAGAACTGGTGCCTATCCTGCAGAAATTATTGCACAATATCGAGAAGGAAGAGATCCTCCCCAATGTGTTTTATGTAGTCAACATCACTCTGGTACCAAAACCAGGAAAGTATGCAACCAAAAAAGAAAACTACAGACCAATATCCCTTACGAATATGGCTGCAAAAATTCTCAAAAAAAAAATCCTAGAAACAGAATTCAGTTGCTTATCAAAAAAATAATCCATCACGATCGAGCTGGCTTCACCCCATAGATGCAGGGATGGTCAAACATATGCAAATCTATAAATGTAATTCACCACATAAATAGAGGCAAAAACAAAGACCATATGATCCTCTCAATAAATGCAGAAAAAGCACTCAACAAAATTCAGCACCCTTTTTTGATAAGAACACTTAATGAAATAGGTATAGACAGGACTTACCTCAAAATGATAAAAGCCAAATATGACAAACCCACCCCCAAGCTCTTGCTGAATGGGGAAAAATTGAAAGCATTCCTGCTAAGAACTGGAACCAGACAAGGTTGCCCTCTATCACCACTTTTATTCAACCTAGTGCTGGAAGCCCTAGCTAGAGCAATCAGACAAGAGAGGAAATCAAGGGCATCCAAATGAGGGAAAAAGAGGTCAAACTATCACTCTTTGCTGATGATATAATCTTATTTCTAGAAAACCCCAAAGATTCTGCCGCAAGACTACTGGAATTGATAAACAAATTCAGCAAAGTCTCAGGTTACAAAATCGATGTACACAAATCAGTAGCATTCCTATATGCCAACAACAGTCAAACTGAGAGCCAAATCAAAGACTTAATACCCTTCACAATAGCAACAAAGAAAATAAAATACCTAGGAATATATTTAACCAAGGACATAAAGGACTTCTACAAGGAGAACTACAAAACACTGAGGAAGGAAATAGCAGAGGATGCAAACACGTGGAAAACCATACCATGCTCATGGGAAGGCAGAATCAACTTGTTAAAATGTCTATATTACCCAAAGTGATTTACAGATTCAATGCAATCCCTATTAAAATACCAACATCATTTTTTGCAAATTTAGAAAAAATAATTCTATGCCTCGTATGGAATCAAAGAAGACCATGTATAGCAAAAGCAATCTTAATCAAAAAGAACAAATTGGGAGGCATCAATTTACCAGACATCAAGCCATACTATAAGGCTATAGTAACAAAAACAGCATGGTACTGGCACAAGAACAGAGACATAGACCAATTGAACTAAACTGGGAACCCAGAAATAAAACCATCCTCATACAGCCATTTAATCTTTGACAAAGCAGACAAAGACATACACAGGGGAAAAGAATCCTTATTCAATAAATGGTTCTGGGAAATTTGCATAGCCACATGCAGAAGACAGAAACAGGATCCACACCTTTTACCTCACAAAAATCAACTCACGGTGGATAACAGACTTAAATCTAAGGCATGAAAGAAAATGTTGCATAGACTCTTATAGACATTGGTCTAGACAAAGAATTTATGAAAAAGGCTCCAAAAGCAATCACAGCAACAACAAAAATAAATAAATGGAACGCGATCAAATTAAAAAGATCTGCACATCAAGGAAACTCATTAGAGTGAACAGACAACCTACAGAATGGGAGAAAATATTTGCTTTCTACACATTAATAAAGGACTAAGAACTAGAATCTACTTAGAACTCAGGAAAATCAACAAGAAAAAATCAAACAACCCTATCAAAAAGTGGGCAAAGCACATGAACAGAAACTTTTCAAAAGAAGACAGAATAATGGCCAAAAAAACATATGAAAAAATACTCAACGTCTCTAATCATCAGGCAAATGCAAATCAAAACCACAATGAGATATCACTTATCTCCAATGAGACTGGCCTTTATCAAAAAGTCCCAAAACAATAAATGTTGGCGTGGATGC